>NC_057806.1:542197731-542200534 GCF_018294505.1 Triticum aestivum | reverse complement strand
CGGCGTCCCGGGCGGCGCTGAGGTCGGGGGCGGGGCCGGCGTTGAATCTGGAGTCGGGGGCGGCGTGGGGAGAGCGCGCGGCAGCCGAGGGGCGGTGGCGGCGACGAGAGAGTGTAGTTGATTTGGGGGATGAAGTGGCCGTGGGGAAGGACGAACCGCGTGGTTAAGTCAGAAGTACCAGTAGCGCGTTCCAGAAAGGGCGCTACTGCTACGTTAGCTACAGCGCGTTCTGGAATACACGCTGCAGCTAAGGAGATTAGCAGTAGCGCTGGGCCATTATACGCGCTACTGCTAGGTTGGGCTAGCCATGTGCGCCCAGTTCAAACGTAGCAGCAGCGCTTTTTGCTAGTACGTGCTACTGCTAAAGTCATAGCAGTAGCGCGGTTTATTTACGCGCGCTGCTACTAAGTAGCAGCAGCGCTTGATTTTGTATAGCGCTACTGGTAAAATTCTGTGTATAGGCTTTTTCCTAGTAGTGTAAGATAACTATACGTGTAACTATATATCCAAATCACACAAACATCAATTTTTTATATAAAACATTCATGAACAAGAGGCTCACCACAAGGTGGTGCCGGCAACGGGACGGTGCGGGCGATCGACGGTGGTTACGACGGAGATTTAGAAGGCACTAAGTAAACCACACCTACATATGCAAACTAAGTTTTATTTTTGACCTCAAATTGCATATAAATCAAATACTAGCACATATATATAACTCCTCCCAAATTACTAAACTCACAAATCAATCACTATATAAAGCATTGCAAGAGCTAATCTAGCAATGAGAGATGAAAGGACAAAGTTGCTAACCTTTGTGATCATTTGAATGGATGGGGGCCTTCAAATCTTGACAAATTTTGGGCAAAATGTGTGATGAGCCTGAGAGGAAGAGGGGAAGAATAGAGAGGAAAGGGGAAAGGGGAAGAACAGAGCGAGCTCGGGTGGACGAAGGGTGTATGTAGGACAACCTTTAGTACCGGTTCATCATACGACCCTGTATTAAAGGTGCTGGAGGGGCCCCGGACTGACAACATCCTGCCACCACTCACTTTAGCACCGGCTCGTGGCACGAATTGGTGCTAAAGGTTCGCCACGAACCAGTACTAATGAGAGCGGCCGGTTAGCCGTTGGAACCGGCACTAATGCACACATTAGTGCTGGCTTCATATTTGACCTTTTTTTACTAGTGTGGGCACATGTGCATGGTGTAAGAAGCAACCTGTACCAACGATTTTTAGCACAAGTTGTTAGATCATGAGGCACCCTGTCCGGATGATGATCAGGTTGAGCGGATAAGTTGATTATTATTTTTGGACGAAAATACGGCCCTAAAGCTATACTTTGTTTGAGCAATAAGCAGGTGAGACACGAGAAAAGTCTGAAAAAAGAGAGGAAAAAAAAATAATTAACCGGAGCTGGTTTCTGGCGAATACAACCAGCAAGCAAATAAGTGTACTTCAAGGCGGCTGGAAGCAACTAGCGATTTTGTTTAGTGACTTGGAAGTTTGCTGTTTTCTCTTGTGCTTTTGCATGTCCCCTCTACCTTTAATTTGCACACCTTTCCTCCACAATGTTCCACGGTCTAAGCTGATGAGGCAGTTTCTTTACATACTGCCTTCAATTTTTCTAGATAGTCCGTGCATGGTTCCACCGCCAATATATTGTTGCTGCAATATAATACAAGTACTATTGATGCATGATAGGCATGCAAGTGTGTAGTGTGTGGGCTTGATTTTTGTGAAAAGTTGTAATTTCGTGTGATTCTACTTTTTTTTTCAACGGAAACTGTGATTCTACTTCCACGTACGGTTGATATTGGATCACGAAAAAGATGAAAATGGGTTCAGTCATACACTCACCGCTTCATCGTTTAACACAGAGGAGAGCCCTCCGGCTACGCCCAGCACTCCTCGATCGTGCCGCCTTCTTCCATGCTTCTACTGACAACTGTGCCCAGAAAGTTAAAGGGACAATACTTTCCTATTTTGAGTTGTCACCATAAAAAGCAATTATTATATGTAAATGAATTCCTGCCAGTTTTAGACACAATTTGGAGAGGAGCGCGGAGCCCCTGCGAGTTTCAGCCAAATATTGGATTCGGCGCCACCCTGGAATCCTGGATAACTATTGAAGCGAATGAATTCCTGCCATAAAAAGCAGGAGCCACCAACCCGCAGCGACTATAAGTACCCTCCCAGGACAGAGTCCCAGACCACCAAGCAAAGAGACGCAATGTCGCAATACGCTAGTAAGACTAAAACCCTAGAGAATAGTGAGCCCGAGTCGGAGCCAGAGCCGGCGCCGGCGCCGGCGGCGGTTGAGGCCTCCACTGATTGGAAGGAGGACGAGGAGCATCAGGTTGACGGCATTCAGCGGATGGTAAAGCGCTACCGCATGATCAAGGAGCTCTATGCCGCGACGGAGAAGGTTGTCCCGGCGAGCAGCGGCGGCCAAAAGTAGAAGCAGAAGAAGAAATAGATGAGTGATAGGGCGACATACGAGAGGCTAGATGGAGGGCCCTTCTCTTGTAATTCGCGGAGTTGCTAGAGGGGAAGAGATTGCTCTCAGTTCTCTCGCCTGGGTGTGTCTGCCCTCTCGCCGGGGATGGGTCGCCAATCGATATCTGGCTTGGTTGTAAACGCTGAATCTCTGCCATAAGACGAAATTATAGTTGATTGAACTGCTTTTATATCGTAGTAATGTGTTGCTTCCTGGCTTGGAGGGCTGGATCTCGTTCGGTCATCCTTTGCTGATGGTCTCCTGGGATTGACGTGAGAGCAGCTTTCAGGCCTGATCTGGT
>NC_057806.1:542190319-542197260 GCF_018294505.1 Triticum aestivum | reverse complement strand
CTTGGATGCGTCACTACAGCCAAGATGAGGAGCTACGCTGGATAAGAAAAATAAAAAAAATGGTAGGGGAAGAAGGAATCTTCTAGAAGCTTCATTGACACATCCCAGCGGTGGAACAAATGACAAAGCTGTCACTCGTATATACCGTGGATAATTTACCATAATTCTTCGGGTGGAAGAACAGGGTTACGTTCGGCGCCGACCAAGCTTGCAGGGACACAGGGATGCGGGCCTGCCTCTCAAGCTTCAGATCATCATCAAAGCCATACAAGTAGAGTACAAACCAGAGAACTGAATAGAGAGAAAACGGTATGGTCCCGGTTGCCATACCCATAAACTAGAGAACTGAATATGTTCATGGTGGTTCAGAAGAACTGACGAGGATTTATTAAATCATTTTCATATAGATGACAGTTTTAATTTCTTGCACCCGTGGAACACCGAGATGGTGGTTTCTGGGTGTAATTACTCTACTCAAAATGCAATCCTAATGTTACTAGCTGTAACTTCTACATTTCCTTATTTCGCAAAAAAAAACTTCTACATTTCCTTAGTTTGTGTTTTATGCTGATCCTCAATTATTCCTTATCACCTTAGAAATAGGAAAATATGGAGTCAAATTGAAGTTTTTGTGTCTTCCTTTCCTTGGAAGACAGTTTTTCCCATGGGTGAATTAAATGATATTGTTTTCTTGCGGGAAAATTAGATTTTTATTGCTTAACCTTTAGGATTACAATCATGTTGATGTAGCAAACCAATCTCATTTGGTCCAAACTGCCTACGCATGTGATGTTGCCCTATCTGAGCTAAACGATATGCAACGTTTTTACAGGCGTGGCGCACATGACCAAAAAAAAATGTCTACCCCGTGCGAGTAGACTGTTGATTTCGCCAGTGATGGACGACGTCGGAGATTGATCAATCTCCAGCTGCTTGATCATGTTGGCTGCCACTTGAGAATCTATTTCGACAATGAATGGCTTCGTGCTCCACTCATAGGTCAGCGAAATTCCTTCCATACATGCAGCCTTTGTCAAGCTAGTCAGCATCAAATGAATAATTTAATCACGGTGTGAAATTATTTGGCTTAAGAGACATGGCATATAATGGCCCTTCTTGCACTTGGTGTAATGCATTTTTATTATCTGGTACCAAGGCATGAGTGCAAAATTTAGGAGGCGTTGGGAAATCATTTTGGACAATCTCAAATTGCTCCAATGCAAAACACTCCATATTAGAGCTTTAATTTTGTAGTCTGCTTCAAAATATGGCCAATCCAAAAAGCCTTTACCACAACTACCTGATTTAATCTAAGATGAATTGAGGCAATTTGGTCTTCTTCCTTTCATTAGTGAAATAATACTCCCATGATACAGGTATGTGAGGACTATTTGATATTATCTGGTACCAAGGCATCAGTGCAAAATTTGGGTGATTTTGGGAAATCATTTTGGACAATCTCAAATTGCTCCCATGCAAAAAAATTAAATTGGCAGTTCTTACGAAGTGTTTTCTCATGGGAAGTGCTTTACAAGATAATGACTGAGAGTGCTGAGAAATTAGGCTCTACATAGTCAAATACAAAAATTTGGAATTGGGACCTACTTACCCGGGTGCGGATGCAGTGAGTAGTCATGAATCATAGCTTATTGAACAGTATGAAAAATCTAGACCGACTTACAAAATTTATATGCAAGAATAGAAAGCCATCGGGGTTCGCATGGGGATAGAAATACTATTTTCATTTCATAACGCAATGCTAAAAATACAAAATGCTTATGATATTGCATCTTGCTTCATTCAATACTTCTACATGAAACCCTATTCATTGTGGCGCCATGCCTAATTCAATAAATATTGTCAGTTGTGCGTCACCTTACTTTTGTAATCCAAACAAAGATGAAATCTCCCAGCGTCGGGAGTTGAACAAATATTTTGATGGTTTAAATGTAGTGGCTTGGCGTTCGGATGATGTAAACCGTACCGTTCAATAGTTCTATCAGGTAGGTTAGCTACCTTCTCAGATCAATGAAATTTTCATCATGATAATCACAAAAAAGGTCAATTCTATTGTTCCCCATAACTTTCAGTTAATCAACTTGCAATGCAACTTGTAGAATCATCACCCGGTGCTTTGCTAACACGGTCCAAGAGCAATTACCCAAATAAATCATGAAAATTATAAAGCTTCTATCCAAGAGGCCGTAGAATTTCTAATAATATTATTCTTTTCCAGGAAATCACTCCTTCCAACAAACATACCGGAAGCATAAAGCTTTTTTGTTGAAAGTAGACTTGAACAAATCTTTTGATAAAATTGAATGGGGATTTTCCTATAGCCTTGGTATGTAAAGGGTTGCATGGTCATTTCATAAAATTGATCTATGAGTGCATTTTCTTTTCTTAATTTCCTCTCAACAATTGTTGTGTTCGGGAACGCGGTATTTCAAAAAAATTCCTACGATCACGTAAGATCTATCTAGGAGATGCATAGCAACGTGTGAGGAGAGTGTGTTCGCGTACCGAAAGCGGAAGCATTTAGTAACGCGGTTGATGTAGTCGAACGTCTTCGCGATCCAACCGATCCAAGTACCAGACGTACGGCACCTCCGCGATTAGCACACGTTCAGCTCCATGACTTCCTTCGACCTCTTGATCCAGTTGAGGCCGAGGGAGAGTTCCGTCAGCAAAACGGCGTGGTCACGGTGATGATGAAGTTTACTGACGCAGGGCTTCACCTAAGCACTACGACGATATGACCGAGGTGTGTAACTGTGGAGGGGGGCACCACACACGGCTAAGAGAAACTTTGGTGTGCCTTTGGGGTTCCCCCCTCCCACGTATATAAAGGGGGGGAGGAGAGGTGGCCAGCCCTAGAGGGGGACGCGCCATGGGGGGAGTCCTACTTGGACTCCCGGTCCAAGTAGGATTCGTCCCGCCCCTCCTTTCCTAGTCCAAGTAGGAGAAGAAGTTAAGGAGGAAAAGAAGAGAAGGAAGGAGGGGGGCACCGCCCGCTCCCCTTGTCCAATTTGGACTGGGCAAGGGGGGGCGCCACCTCTAGCCGGCCCTCTCTCTTCTCCTCTAAGTCCCATGATGGCCCATTAACTTCCAGGGGGGGGGGGGTTCCGGTAACCCCTGGTACTATGAAACTTATCCAAAATGCCCCGAACCATTTCGGTGTCCGAATGTAACCTTTCAACATGTGAATCTTTATGTTTCGACCGTTTCGAGACTCCTCGTCATGTCCATGATCTCATCTGGGACTCCAAACAAACTTCGGTTCATCAAAACACAAAACTCGTAATACAAATCGTCATCGACGTTAAGCATGCGGACCTTACGGGTTCGAGAACTATGTAGACATGACCGAGACACATCTCCGGTCAAAAACCAATAGCGGAACCTGGATGCTCATATTGGCTCCTACATTACTACGAAGATCTTTTATCGGTGAAGCCGCATAACAACATACATTGTTCCCTTTGTCATCGGTATGTTACTTACTTGAGATTCGATCGTCGGTATCATCATACGTAGTTCAATCTCGTCACCGGCAAGTCTCTTTACTCGTTCCGTAATGCCTCATCCCGTAACTAACTCATTAGTCGCATTGCTTGCAAGGCTTATAGTGATGTGCATTACCGAGAGGGCCCAGAGATACCTCTCCGAAACACAGAGTGACAAATCCTAGTCTCGATCTATGCCAACTCAACAAACACCATCGAAGACACCTATAGAGCATCTTTATAATCACCCAGTTACGTTGTGCCGTTTGATAGCGGACAAGGTGTTCCTCCGGTATTTGGGAGTTCCATAATCTCATAGTCTGAGGAACATGTATAAGTCATGTAGAAAAACTAAACGATCATTACGCTAAGCTAATGGACAGGTCTTGTCCATCACATCATTCTCTAATGATGTGATCACGTTCATCAAATGACAACACATGTCTATGGCTAGTGTGACGCCCCCGATTCAATCGTACACTAATCATACCCCCAAACGTGTACGATCAAGATGGGGGACTGACGGGAAGATATCAGAACACAACTCTACAAATAAAAATAAGTCATACAAGCATCATATTACAAGCCAGGGGGCTCGAAGGCTCGAATACAAGAGCTCGATCATACAAGAGTTAGCGGAAGCAACAATACCTGAGTACAGACATAAGTTAAACAAGTTTGCCTTAAGAAGGCTAGCACAAACTGGGATATAGATCGAAAGAAGCGCAGGCCTCCTACCTGGGATCCTCCTAAACTACTCCTGGTCGTCGTCAGCGGGTTGCACGTAGTAGTAGGCACCTCCAGTGTAGTAGGAGTCGTCGTCAACTATGACATCTAGCTCCTGGACTCCATCGTCTGGTTACAGCAATCGGGTATAGGAAAGGGGGAAACGGGGGAGCAAAGAAACCATGAGTACTCATCCAAAGTACTCGCAAGCAAGGAACTACACTACCTATGTATGCATTGGTATCAATTGGAAAAGGGGGTAACATATGTGGCATGAACTGCAGAATGCCAGAATAAGAGGGGGATAGCTAGTCCTTTCGAAGACTACGCTTCTGGTAATCTAAATCTTGCAGCAGAAGAAGAGAATAGATGGTAAGCTCACCAAGTATCATCGCATAGAATAATCCTACCCGACGATCCTCTCCTCGTCGCCCTGTCAGAGAGCGACCACCGGGTTGTATCTGGCACTTGGAAGGGTGAATTTTATTAAGTAACCTGTACTAGTTCTCATAAGGTCAAGGTACAACTCCAAGTCGTCCTATTACCGAAGATCACAGCTATTCGAATAGATTAACTTCCCTGCAGGGGTGCACCACATTTCCCAACACGCTCGATCCCCTTTGTCCGGACACACTTTTCTAGGTCATGCCCGGCCTCAGAAGATCAACACGTCGCAGCCCTACCTAGGCACAGTAGAGAGGTCAGCACGCCGGTCTAAATCCTATGGTGCAGGGGTCTAGGCCCATCGCCCTTTGCACACCTGCACGTTACGAACGCGGCCGGTGAGCAGACCTAGCAACCTCCATTACAAAGGAAGTTGCGTTACACGGTCCAACCCGGCGCGCGCCGCTCAGTCATTGACGTCAAGAAGGCTTCGGCTGATACCATGATGTCGAGTGCCCATAACTGTTCCCGCGTACTTGGTTAGTGCGTATAGGCCAGTGACCAGACTCAGATCAAATACCACGATCTCGTTAAGTGTGTTATCTTGAAGTAACCGCAGACGCCGACCAAGGCCAGGCCCACCTTTCTCCTAGGTGGTCTCAACCTGCGCTGTCACTCCACCAGAGTGTAACAGTCGAGGGCCTTCGGGAACTCAGGCCCACCTCTACCGGGATGGAGCCACCTGCCCCTTCAGCCCCCAACATCGGAATCACTCGCGGGTACTCAACGAGCCGACCCGACTTTAGTCATCACCTGTATAGTATGTATATATGTATAAGTAATATACCCATGATCACCTCCCAAGTGATCACGGCCCGATAGTATAGCATGGCAGACAGACAAGAATTTAGGGCCACTGATGATAAGCTAGCATCCTATACTAAGCATTAGGATTGCAGGTAAAGGTAACAACAGTAGTAGCAAGGACAGGCTATGCATCGGGAATGGAAGCAGTAACATGCTACACAACTCTAATGCAAGAAGTAGAGAGAAGAGTAGGCGATACCTGGTGATCAAAGGTGGGACTTGCCTGGTTGCTCTGGCAAGAGAGAGGGGTCGTCAACACCGTAGACGTATTGGGTAGCAGCGGCGTCGGTCTCGTAGTCTATCGGAGAGAAGAGGGGGAAGAAACAACAAATATTAAGCAAACATATGCATAGTGATGCATGACATGACAAGTATCGGTGCTAGGGGTGCCCTAACGCGGTATGAGGTGGTACCGGTGAAGGGGGGAATCATCCGGGAAAATATCCCTGGTGTTTCGCGTTTTCGGACAGATGAACCGGAGGGGGAAAGTTGTGTGTTCGCTATGCTAGGGATGCATGGCGGACGAACGGGCTACGTATCTGGATTTGTCTCGTCGTTTTGAGCAACTTTCATGTACAAAGTTTTTCCATCCGAGCTACGGTTTATTTTATATTAATTTTAAAATGTTTTAAATCATTTTTAGGATTTATTTAATTATTTAAATGAACATTATCCAGAATAGTGTTTGCTGACATCATCATGATGTCAACATGACGTCAGCAGTTGACCTGGTGAACCTAACAGGTGGGTCCCACCTGTCAGTGACCCATTTTAATTAAACACATTAATTAACCTAATCAGGATTAATTAAGGGGGTGGGCCTCACTATCATTGAGTGTTAATTAACTAACGGTGGTTAGTTTAATTAGTTATTAGATTAATCTAATTATGATTAATTAGTTTAATTAATTGTTTAGTTTAATTAATCAAAATTAATTAAGTTAATTAATTAATATTTATTATTTATTATTTATTTTTAATTTATTATTTCTTTTTTTAAATCGTTTTCATTCTCTGGGCGTGGGGCCCATATGGCAGCGGCACAAGGGCCTAGCGGGGCAGTTGTTATCGGGTAGGGGTGCGTGTGCAGGGGTGCCCGAAGTGGATGCGAGTGATGGCGTGTGCCGCAGGGCCGAGTGGGCGAGACCAGGGAGGACGGCCAAGGGCGCGGTCGGTGGTCACAGCCGGCCGGGAAGGCACGACGGGGCGGAGGAGACGGGGCAATGCCGCTGGCGGACATGATCGGCCAGACGGGGTGGCTAGGTAGGCGGTAGCGGGGCGCGTGACGAGTGGCCAGGGCGCGAGCGACGGGGAGAGAGGCGCGGTGAACGTGCAATTGGCGCGGCCAAAGCGCGCGGGGCGGCGCGGTACAGCCGTGGTGGCAGCGCAGGCGGGTGGCGGCGCGGGCAAGCGCGGGCGCGCGCGCGAGTGAGCACGGGCAAGCAGGGAGGAAGAGAC
>NC_057806.1:542075824-542189557 GCF_018294505.1 Triticum aestivum | reverse complement strand
GGAGTGGTGGACGGTGGGTAAGGGTTTCGGGGGGAGCGGGGGTTTAAGGCGGGATGGGGTGGGCCTCCTGGTGGCCTCGTTGGCTAGTTGGGCCGTTCGACCCAGGGAGAGGGGGAGAGGGCTTTGCTCTTTTTTTGTTTTTTGTTTTGTCTTTTCCTTTTATTTATTTTGTTTCTTTACTATTTTAACTCATTTTAAATATTTAGGTCTTTTATAAAAGCATGGATCCCACACCATAAATTCCTAGGCATTTATATGCACACACCGAACATTTTTGTTTTAAATTTCGAAAACTTTTATTATTTAACTTTATTTTAAATTTCAATTTCAATCGGTTTTGAAGTAACCCGAGATTAACTATAGTGACAGAGGTGACGTGGCATCATTAACGTGGGTTTACTATAGTATGATTATCCGGGCGTTACAGCTAGGAAATTTAACCATCTTTGATTAATGAGCTAGTCAAGTAGAGGCATAGTAGGGACACTTTGTTTGTCTATGTATTCACACATGTACTAGGTCTCCGGTTAATATACAATTCTAGCATGAATAATAAACATTTATCATGATATAAGGAAATATACATAACAACTTTATTATTGCCTCTAGGGCATATTTCCTCCAGTCTCCCACTTGCACTAGAGGCAATAATCTAGATTACATAGTAATGATTCTAACACCCATGGATTCTTGGTGCTAATCATGTTTTGCTCGTGAAAGAGGCTTAGTCGATGGGTCTGCAACATTCAGATCCGTATGTATCTTGCAAATCTCGATGTCTCCCTCCTTGACTTGATCGTGGATGTCATTGAAGTGTATCTTGATGTGCTTGGTTCTTTTGTGAAATTTGTATTCCTTTGCCAAAACAATTGCACCAGTATTGTCAAAAAAATATTTTTCATTGGACCCGATGCACTAGGTATTACACCTAAATCGAATATGAACTCCTTCATCGAGACTCCTTCATTTGTTGCTTCCGAAGCAGCCATGTAATTTGATTCACACTTAGGTCCCGCCACGACGCTCCGCTTGGAACTGCACCAACTGATAGCCCCACCATTCAATATAAATATGTATCTAGTTTGCGACTTAGAGTCATCCGGATCAGTGTCAAAGCTTGCATCGACATAACCATTTACGACGAGATCTTTGTCACCTCCATAAACGAGAAACATATCCTTAGTCCTTTTCAGGTATTTCAGGATGTTCTTCACAGCTGTCCAGTGATCCACTCCTGGGTTACTTTGGTACCTACCTGCTAAAATAATAGCAAGGCACACATCACGTCTGGTACACAACATTGCATACATGATAGAACCTATGGCTGAGGCATAGGGAATGACTTTCATTTTCTCTCTATCTTCTTCAGTGGTCGGGCATTGAGTCTGACTCAACTTCACACCTTGTAATAAAGGCAAGAACCCTTTCTTTGGCTGATCCATTTTGAACTTCTTCAAAACTTTATCAAGGTATGTGCATTGTGAAAGTCCAATCAAACGTCTTGATCTATCTCTATAGATCTTCATGCCTAATATATAAGCAGCTTCGCCGTGGTTTTTCATTGAGAAATTCTTATTCAAGTATCCTTTTATGCCATTCAAAAATTCAGTATCATTTCCGATCAACAATATTTCATCTACATATAATATTAGAAATGGTACGGAGCTCCCACTCACTTTCTAGTAAATACAGGCTTCTCCAAAAGTCTGTATAAAACCATATGCTTTCATCACACTATCAAAGCATATATTCCAACTCCGAGAGGCTTGCACCAGTTCATAAATGGATCGCTGGAGCTTGCACATTTTGTTAGCACCTTTCGGATCGACAAAACCTTCCGGTTGCATCATATACAGAAGGAAATATGCCCTAGAGGCATTAATAAAGTTGTTATTTATATTTCCTTATATCATGATAAATGTTTATTATTCATGATAGAATTGTATTAAACGGAAACTTAGTACATGTGTGAATACATAGACAAACATAATGTCACTAGTATGCCTCTACTTGACTAGCTCGTTGAATCAATGATGGTTATGTTTCCTAACCATAGACATGAGTTGTCATGATTAACAGGATCACATCATTAGAGAATGATGTGATTGACTTGACCCATCCGTTAGCTTAGCACGATGATCGTTTAGTTTGTTGCTATTTCTTTCTCCATAAATTATACATGTTCCTATGACTATGAGATCATGCAACTCCCAAATACCGGAGGAACACTTTGTGTGCTGCCAAATGTCACAACGTAACTGGGTGATTATAAGGGTGCTCTACAGGTGTCTCTGAAGGTGTTTGTTGAGTTGGCATAGATCGAGATTAGGATTTGTCACTCCGATTGACGGAGAGGTATCTCTGGGCCCTCTCGGTAATGCACATCACTGAAAGCCTTGCAAGCAATGTGACTAATGAGTTACTTACGGTATGTTGCATTACGGAACGAGTAAAGAGACTTGCCGGTAACGAGATTGAACTAGGTATTGAGATACCGACGACCGAGTCTCGGGCAAGTAACATACCGATGACAAAGGTAACAACGTATATCGTTATGCGGTTTGACCGATAAAGATCTTTGTAGAATATGTGGGGGCCAATATGAACATCCAAGTTCCGCTATTGGTTATTTAACGGAGACGTGTCTCGGTCATGTCTACATAGTTCTCGAACCCGTAAGGTCCGCACGCTTAACGTTCAGCGACGATCGGTATTATGAGTTTATGTGTTTTTGATGTACTGAAGGTAGTTTGGAGCCCCGCATGTGATCACGGACATGACGAAGACTCTCGAAATGGTCGAGACATAAATATTGATATATTGGATGACTATATTCGGACACTGGATGAGTACAGGGGGTCATTGGATAATTATCGGAGTGGCGGGGGGTTATCGGAACCCCCGGGGGGAACTAATGGGCCACATGGGACTTAGTGGAGAGAGAGAGGGCCGGCCAAGGTAGGGCCGCGTGCCCCCTCCCCTCTAGTCCGAATTGGACTTGGGAAGGGGGCGGCGCCACCCTTTCGTTCTCTTCTCTCCCTCTCCTTCCTTCCCCCTTCCTCCTCCTAGGAGGACTAGGAAAGGGGAGTCCTACTCCTAATAGGAGGAGGACTCCTCGTCTCCTGGCGCGCCTCTAGGGCCGGCCGGCCTCCCCTTATATATGAGGGCAGGGGGCACCCCATAGACACACAAGTTGACCATTTATCTCTTAGCCGTGTGCGATGCCCCCTCCACCATAATCCACCTCGGTCATATCGTCGTAGTGCTTAGGCGAAGCCCTGCGCCGGTAGCTTCATCATCACCGTCATGATGCTGTCGTGCTGATGAAGGTCTTCCTTGACACTCAGCTGGATCGAGAGTTTCGTGGGACATCACCGAGCCGAACGTGTGCAGATCACGGAGGTACCGTATTTTCGGTACTAGGATCGGTCGGATCGTGAAGACGCATGACTACATCAACCGCGTTGTCATAACGCTTCCACTTATGAACTACAAGGGTACGTGGACAACACTCTTCCCCTCTCGTTGCTACGCATCACCATGATAGATCTTGCATGTGCGTAGGAATTTTTTTGACATTACTGCATTCCCCAACAGTGGCATCCGAGCCAGGTTTATGCGTAGATGTTATATGCATGAGTATAACACAAAGGAGTAGTGGGCGTGGGTATATACATATTGCTTACCGTCACTAGTTGATTCTTGATTCGGCGGTATTGTTGGATGAAGCGGCCCAGACCGACATTACGCGTACGCTTACGCGAGACTGGTTCTACCGACGTGCTTCACACATAGGTGGCTGGTGGGTGTCAGTTTCTCCAACTTTAGTTGAATCAGATTCAATGAACAAGGTTCTTTCTGAAGATCAAATGCAATCACTATACCGCATTGTGGTTTTTGATGTGTAGGTAAGAACAATTCTTGCCAAGTCCGTAGCAGCCACGTAAAACTTGCAACAACAAAGTAGAGGGCGTCTAACTTGCTTTTGCAGGGCATGTTGTGATGTGATATGGTCAAGACATGATGCTAAATTTCATTGTATGAGATGATCATGTTTTGTAACACAGTTATCGGCAACTGGCAGGGGCCATATGGTTGTCGCTTTAATGTATGAAATGCAATCACCATGTAATTGCTTTACTTTATCACTAAGCGGTACCGACAGTCATAGAAGCAATAGTTGGCGAGACAACAATGATGCTTCGATGGAGATCAAGGTGTCAAGACGGTGATGATGGTGATCATGACGGTGCTTTGGAGATGGAGATCAACGACACAAGATGATGATGGCCATATCATATCACTTATATTGATTGCATGTGATGTTTATCCTTTATGCATCTTATTTTGCTTAGTTCGGCGGTAATATTATAAGATGATCTCTCACTAAATTTCATGGAATAAGTGTTCTCCCTGAGTATGCACAATTGCTACAGTTCGTCGTGCAGAGACACGACGTGATGATCGTGTGTGATAAGCTCTACGTTCACATACAACGGGTGCAAGCCAGTTTTGCACACGCAGAATACTCGGGTTAAACTTGACGAGCCTAGCATATGCAGATATGGCATCGGAACACTGAGACCGGAAGGTCGAGCATGAATCATATAGTAGATATGATCAACATAGTGATGTTCACCGTTGAAAACTACTCCATCTCCCATGATGATCGGACATGGTTTAGCTGATAGCTCCACCATTAGATCCTGCCACCATGTAATCCGTTGACTAAGCCTCTCTCACGAGCAAAACATGATCAGCACCAAGACTCCATAGGTGTTAGATGATACGTCTCCATCGTATCTACTTTTCCAAACACTTTTGCCCTTGTTTTGGACTCTAACTTGCATGATTTGAATGGAACTACCCCAGACTGATGCTGTTTTCAGTAGAATTATCACCGTGTTATTTTCGTGCAGAAATAAAAGTTGTCGGAATGACCTGAAAATCAACAGAGATTATTTTTGGAATATATAAAAAATACTGGAAGAAATATCTATGTCAGGGGGCCCACACCCTGTCCACGAGGGTGGGGGCGGGCCCTACCCCCTAGGCATGCCCCACTGCCTCGTGGGCCCCCTGACGCTCCACCTACCTCAACCTTGACTACATATATTCAATTTCGGGGAGAAAAAAAATCAAAGTGAAGGATTCATCGCGTTTTACGATATTGAACCGCCGCAAAGCCCTAAACTCTCTTGGGAGGGCTGATCTGGAGTCCGTTTGGGGCTCCAGAGAGGGGAATTCATCGCCATCGTCATCATTAACCATCCTCCATCACCAATTTCATGATGGTCACCGCCGTGCGTGAGTAATTCCATCATAGTTTGCTGGACGGTGATGGGTTGGATGAGATTTATCATGTAATCGATTTAGTTTTGTTAGGGTTTGATCCCTAGTATCCACTTTGTTCTGAGATTGATGTTGCTATGACTTTGCTATGCTTAATGCTTTGATCCGGTACTCTAGGGCCTGAATGCCATGATTTCAGATCTGAACATATTATGTTTTCATCAATATATGAGAGTTCTTGATCCTATCTTGCAAGTCTAAAGTCACCTATTATGTGTTATGATCCGTTAACCCCGAAGTGACAATAATCGGGATACTTACCAGTGATTACCATAGTTTGAGGAGTTCATGTATTCACTATGTGTTAATGCTTTGGTCCGGTAATCTATTAAAATGAGGCCTTAATATCCCTTAGTTTCCAATAGGACCCCGCTGCCACGAGAGGGTAGGACAAAAGATGTCATGCAAGTTCTTTTCCATAAGCACGTATGACTATAATCAGAATACATGCCTACATTACATTGATGAATTGGAGGTAGTTCTGTGTCACCCTATGTTATGACTGTTACATGATCGATCGCATCTGGCATAATTCTGTATCCCCAATCCATTGCCTACGAGCTTTTCCTATATTGTTCCTCTCTTATTTACTTTTCCGCTGCTACTGTTACCATCACTTTAAAACCGAAAAATATTATGTTTGCTACCGTTACCTTTTGCTATCGTTACCACTACTATCATATTACTTTGCTACTAAATACTTTGTTGCAGATATTAAGTTTCCAGGTGTGGTTGAATTGACAACTCAGCTACTAATACTCGAGAATATTCTTTGTCTCCCCTTCTGTCGAATCAATAAATTTGGTTCGAATACTCTACCCTCGAAAACTATTGCGATCCCCTATACATGTGGGTTATCAAGAACATTTTCTAGCGCTGTTTCCGGGAGCGTAGCTCTATTCTTTGAGTCACCTGGGT
Source organism: Triticum aestivum (assembly GCF_018294505.1). Taxonomy (NCBI): domain Eukaryota; kingdom Viridiplantae; phylum Streptophyta; class Magnoliopsida; order Poales; family Poaceae; genus Triticum; species Triticum aestivum. The sequence goes on along the minus strand of NC_057806.1, from coordinate 542,183,287 downwards.
TTTATATATGCTTATCATTATCAAGAACTTGAAAGATCAAAGAACCAAGATTTTTCCCTCAACTACGAGGGGAGGTAAGGAACTGCCATCTAGCTCTGCACTTGATTCACCTTCTCTTTTGAGTAAACTTGCGACACCTAAACCTGCTTCTGCTATTAATTCTTATATGTCGCATGTTATTGATGATGCCACTTCTGCTATGCGTGATACTTATGATGAAACTACTTCTATGCTTGATACTACTGTGCCACTTGGTGAATTTCTTGATGAACAACTTGCTAGGGCTAGAGAGAATGAAATTATTGAAACTGATAATATTGATGAAAGTGATGATGAAGATTCTCCCCCTAGATATGAATTACCTATTGTTCCTGAGGGTTACGTTATGGATGAAGAAACTGCTAGAGACATTCTTGCTTGCAATGATAGGAGTGATCTTAAGAAACTATTAGCTAAGATGAAACAAAAATCTCTGAATGCTAGAATGAAATATGATCCCGCTTATTCTACTTCACCTATCTTTGTTACTGATAAGGATTATGAATTCTCTGTCGACCCTGATATAATTACTTCGGTTGAATCTGATCCTTTCTATGGCTATGAATCTGAAACTGTTGTGGCACACCTTACTAAATTAAATGATATAGCCACCCTATTCGCTAATGATGAGAAACCTCGCTACTACTATATCCTTAAAATATTTCCATTCTCATTAAAGGGTGATGCTAAGATATGGTTTAATTCTCTTGATCTTGGTTGTGTGCGTAGTCCCCGGCGAGGTCCACAGGGGGCGGCAGGCACGATCGATCCGGGCGGTGGGGTCGTTCCCCCGATCCCGATCTGGATCGGGGAGGAGGAGGTGAAACATGGGGGAGGGGGAGGGGGAGTGGTGGACGGTGGGTTAGGGTTTCGGGCGGAGCAGGGGTTTAAGGCGGGATGGGGTGGGCCTCCTGGTGGCCTCGTTGGCTAGTTGGGCCGTTCGACCCAGGGAGAGGGGGAGAGGGCTTTGCTCTTTTTTTGTTTTCTGTTTTGTCTTTTCCTTTTATTTATTTTGTTTCTTTACTATTTTAACTCATTTTAAATATTTAGGTCTTTTATAAAAGCATGGATCCCACACCATAAATTCCTAGGCATTTATATGCACACACCGAACATTTTTGTTTTAAATTTCGAAAACTTTTATTATTTAACTTTATTTTAAATTTGAATTTCAATCGGTTTTGACGTAACCCGAGATTAACTATAGTGACAGAGGTGACGTGGCATCATTAACGTGGGTTTACTATAGCATGATTATCCGGGTGTTACAGCTAGGAAATTTAACCATCTTTGATTAATGAGCTAGTCAAGTAGAGGCATAGTAGGGACACTCTGTTTGTCTATGTATTCACACATGTACTAGGTCTCTGGTTAATATACAATTCTAGCATGAATAATAAACATTTATCATGATATAAGGAAATATAAATAACAACTTTATTATTGCCTCTAGGGCATATTTCCTCCAGTCTCCCACTTGCACTAGAGTCAATAATCTAGATTACATAGTAATGATTCTAGCACCCATGGATTCTTGGTGCTGATCATGTTTTGCTCATGAAAGAGGCTTAGTCGATGGGTCTGCAATATTCAGATTTGTATGTATCTTGCAAATCTCGATGTCTCCCTCCTTGACTTGATCGCGGATGGAATTGAAGTGTCTCTTGATGTGCTTGGTTCATTTGTGAAATTTGGATTCCTTTGCCAAGGCAATTGCACCAGTATTGTCACAAAAGATTTTCATTAGACCTGATGCACTAGGTATTACACCTAAATCTGATATGAACTCCTTCATCGAGACTCCTTCATTTGTTGCTTTCGCGTTTAGATCCTGCCACAACGCTCTGCTTGGAACTGCACCAACTGATAGCTCCACCATTCAATATAAATATGTATACGGTTTGCGACTTAGAGTCATCCGGATCAGTGTCAAAGCTTGCATCGACGTAACCATTTATGACGAGATCTTTGTCACCTCCATAAACGAGAAACATATCCTTAGACCTTTTCAGGTATTTCAGGATGTTCTTCACAGCTGTCCAGTGATCCAATCCTGGGTTACTTTGGTACCTACCTGCTAAAATAATAGCAAGGCACACATCACGTCTGGTACACAACATTGCATACATGATAGAACCTATGGCTGAGGCATAGGGAATGACTTTCATTTTCTCTCTATCTTCTTCAGTGGTCGGGCATTGAGTCTGACTCAACTTCACACCTTGTAATAAAGGCAAGAACCCTTTCTTTGGCTGATCCATTTTGAACTTCTTCAAAACTTTATCAAGGTATGTGCATTGTGAAAGTCCAATCAAACGTCTTGATCTATCTCTATAGATCTTCATGCCTAATATATAAGCAGCTTCGCCGTGGTTTTTCATTGAGAAATTCTTATTCAAGTATCCTTTTATGCCATTCAAAAATTCAGTATCATTTCCGATCAACAATATTTCATCTACATATAATATTAGAAATGGTACGGAGCTCCCACTCACTTTCTAGTAAATACAGGCTTCTCCAAAAGTCTGTATAAAACCATATGCTTTCATCACACTATCAAAGCGTATTTACCAACTCCGAGAGGCTTGCACGAGTACATAAATGGATCGCTGGAGCTTGCACATTTTGTTAGCACCTTTTGGATCGACAAAACCTTCCGGTTGCATCATATACAGAAGGAAATATGCCCTAGAGGCATTAATAAAGTTGTTATTTATATTTCCTTATATCATGATAAATGTTTATTATTCATGATAGAATTGTATTAAACGGAAACTTAGTACATGTGTGAATACATAGACAAACATAATGTCACTAGTATGCCTCTACTTGACTAGCTCGTTGAATCAATGATGGTTATGTTTCCTAACCATAGACATGAGTTGTCATGATTAACAGGATCACATCATTAGAGAATGATGTGATTGACTTGACCCATCCGTTAGCTTAGCACGATGATCGTTTAGTTTGTTGCTATTTCTTTCTCCATAAATTATACATGTTCCTATGACTATGAGATCATGCAACTCCCAAATACCGGAGGAACACTTTGTGTGCTGCCAAATGTCACAACGTAACTGGGTGATTATAAGGGTGCTCTACAGGTGTCTCTGAAGGTGTTTGTTGAGTTGGCATAGATCGAGATTAGGATTTGTCACTCCGATTGACGGAGAGGTATCTCTGGGCCCTCTCGGTAATGCACATCACTGAAAGCCTTGCAAGCAATGTGACTAATGAGTTACTTACGGTATGTTGCATTACGGAACGAGTAAAGAGACTTGCCGGTAACGAGATTGAACTAGGTATTGAGATACCGACGACCGAGTCTCGGGCAAGTAACATACCGATGACAAAGGTAACAACGTATATCGTTATGCGGTTTGACCGATAAAGATCTTTGTAGAATATGTGGGGGCCAATATGAACATCCAAGTTCCGCTATTGGTTATTTAACGGAGACGTGTCTCGGTCATGTCTACATAGTTCTCGAACCCGTAAGGTCCGCACGCTTAACGTTCAGCGACGATCGGTATTATGAGTTTATGTGTTTTTGATGTACTGAAGGTAGTTTGGAGCCCCGCATGTGATCACGGACATGACGAAGACTCTCGAAATGGTCGAGACATAAATATTGATATATTGGATGACTATATTCGGACACTGGATGAGTACAGGGGGTCATTGGATAATTATCGGAGTGGCGGGGGGTTATCGGAACCCCCGGGGGGAACTAATGGGCCACATGGGACTTAGTGGAGAGAGAGAGGGCCGGCCAAGGTAGGGCCGCGTGCCCCCTCCCCTCTAGTCCGAATTGGACTTGGGAAGGGGGCGGCGCCACCCTTTCGTTCTCTTCTCTCCCTCTCCTTCCTTCCCCCTTCCTCCTCCTAGGAGGACTAGGAAAGGGGAGTCCTACTCCTAATAGGAGGAGGACTCCTCGTCTCCTGGCGCGCCTCTAGGGCCGGCCGGCCTCCCCTTATATATGAGGGCAGGGGGCACCCCATAGACACACAAGTTGACCATTTATCTCTTAGCCGTGTGCGATGCCCCCTCCACCATAATCCACCTCGGTCATATCGTCGTAGTGCTTAGGCGAAGCCCTGCGCCGGTAGCTTCATCATCACCGTCATGATGCTGTCGTGCTGATGAAGGTCTTCCTTGACACTCAGCTGGATCGAGAGTTTCGTGGGACATCACCGAGCCGAACGTGTGCAGATCACGGAGGTACCGTATTTTCGGTACTAGGATCGGTCGGATCGTGAAGACGCATGACTACATCAACCGCGTTGTCATAACGCTTCCACTTATGAACTACAAGGGTACGTGGACAACACTCTTCCCCTCTCGTTGCTACGCATCACCATGATAGATCTTGCATGTGCGTAGGAATTTTTTTGACATTACTGCATTCCCCAACAGTGGCATCCGAGCCAGGTTTATGCGTAGATGTTATATGCATGAGTATAACACAAAGGAGTAGTGGGCGTGGGTATATACATATTGCTTACCGTCACTAGTTGATTCTTGATTCGGCGGTATTGTTGGATGAAGCGGCCCAGACCGACATTACGCGTACGCTTACGCGAGACTGGTTCTACCGACGTGCTTCACACATAGGTGGCTGGTGGGTGTCAGTTTCTCCAACTTTAGTTGAATCAGATTCAATGAACAAGGTTCTTTCTGAAGATCAAATGCAATCACTATACCGCATTGTGGTTTTTGATGTGTAGGTAAGAACAATTCTTGCCAAGTCCGTAGCAGCCACGTAAAACTTGCAACAACAAAGTAGAGGGCGTCTAACTTGCTTTTGCAGGGCATGTTGTGATGTGATATGGTCAAGACATGATGCTAAATTTCATTGTATGAGATGATCATGTTTTGTAACACAGTTATCGGCAACTGGCAGGGGCCATATGGTTGTCGCTTTAATGTATGAAATGCAATCACCATGTAATTGCTTTACTTTATCACTAAGCGGTACCGACAGTCATAGAAGCAATAGTTGGCGAGACAACAATGATGCTTCGATGGAGATCAAGGTGTCAAGACGGTGATGATGGTGATCATGACGGTGCTTTGGAGATGGAGATCAACGACACAAGATGATGATGGCCATATCATATCACTTATATTGATTGCATGTGATGTTTATCCTTTATGCATCTTATTTTGCTTAGTTCGGCGGTAATATTATAAGATGATCTCTCACTAAATTTCATGGAATAAGTGTTCTCCCTGAGTATGCACAATTGCTACAGTTCGTCGTGCAGAGACACGACGTGATGATCGTGTGTGATAAGCTCTACGTTCACATACAACGGGTGCAAGCCAGTTTTGCACACGCAGAATACTCGGGTTAAACTTGACGAGCCTAGCATATGCAGATATGGCATCGGAACACTGAGACCGGAAGGTCGAGCATGAATCATATAGTAGATATGATCAACATAGTGATGTTCACCGTTGAAAACTACTCCATCTCCCATGATGATCGGACATGGTTTAGCTGATATGGATCACGTGATCACTTAGATGATTATAGAGATGTTTATCTAAGTGGGAGTTGTTAAATAATTTGAATAATTGAACTTTAATTTATCATGAACTTAGTACCTGGCAGTATTTTGCATCTCTATGTTGTTGTGGATAGATGGCCCGTGCTGCTGTTCCGTTGAATTTTAATGCGTTCCTAGAGAAAGCTAAGTTGAAAGATGATGGTAGCAACTACACGGACTGGGTCCGTAAATTGAGGATTATCCTCATTGCTACACAAAAGAATTACATCCTGGAAGCACCACTAGGTGAAAAATCCGCTGCAGGAGCAACGCCAGATGTTGTGAACACCTGGCAGAGCAAAGCTGATGACTACTCGATAGTTCAGTGTGCCATGCTTTACGGCTTAGAATCAGGACTTCAACGATGTTTTGAACATCGTGGAGCATATGAGATGTTCCAGGAATTGAAGTTAATATTTCTAGCAAATGCCCGGATTGAGAGATATGAAGTCTCCAATAAGTTCTATAGCTGCAAAATAGAGGAGAATAGTTCTGTCAGTGAACATATACTCAGAATGTCTAGGTACCACAACCACTTGACTCAGGTGGGAGTTAATCTTCCTGATGATAGTGTCATTGACAGAGTTCTTCAATCACTGCCACGAAGCTACAAGAGCTTCGTGATGAACTACAATATGCAAGGGATGGATAAGACTATTCCCGAGCTCTTCACAATGCTAAAGGTTGCGGAGGTAGAAATCAAGAAGGAGCATCAAGTGTTGATGGTCAAAAAGACCACTAGTTTCAATAAAAAAAGGTAAAGGGAAGAAGGGGAACTCCAAGAAGAACAGCAAGCCAGTTGCTTCTCAAGTGAAGAAACCCAAGTCTGGACCTAAGCCTGAAACTGACTGCTTCTACTGCAAAGGAACTGGTCACTTGAAGCGGAACTGCCCCAGGTATTTAGCGAAGAAGAAGGATGGCAAAGGGAAAGGTATATTTGATATACATGTTACTGATGTGTACCTTACTAATTCTCGCAGGAGCACGTGGGAATTTGATACTGGTTCTGTTGCTAATATTTGCAACTCGAAACAGGGGCTACGGATTAAGTGAAGATTGGCTAAGGACGAGGTGACGATGCGCGTGGGAAATGGTTCCAAAGTCGTTGTGATCGCCGTTGGCACGCTACCTCTGCATCTACCTTCGGTATTAGTTTTAGACCTAAATAATTGTTATTTGGTGCCACCGTTGAGCATGAACATTATATCTGGATCTTGTTTGATGCGAGACGACTATTAATTTAAATCAGAGAATAATGGTTGTTCTATTTATATGAGTAATATCTTTTATGGTCATGCACCCTTGATGACTGGTCTATTTTTACAAAATCTTTATAGTAGTGATACACATGTTCATAGTATTGAATCCAAAAGATGCAGGGTTGATAATGATAGTGAAACTTATTTGTGGCATTGCCGTTTGGGTCATATTGGTGTATAGCGCATGAAGAAACTCCATTCTGATGGACTTCTGGAATCACTTGACTATGAATCACTTGGTACTTGTGAACCATGCCTCATGGGCAAGATGACTAAAATTCTGTTCTCCGGAACAATGGAGCGAGCAACAGAGTTATTGGAAATCATACATACTGATGTATTTGGTCCAATGAACATTGAGGCACGCGGCGAATATCGTTTTTTCTCACCTTCACAGATGATTTAAGCAGATATGGGTATATCTACTTAATGAAACATAAGTCTGAAACATTTGAAAAGTTCAAAGAATTTCAGAGTAAAGTGGAAAATCATCGTAACTAGAAAATAAAGTTTTTACGATCTGATCGTGGAGGGGAACATTTGTGTTATGAGTTTGGTCTTCATTTGAAACAATGCAGAATAGTTTCGCGACTCACGCCACCCGGAACACCACAGCGTAATGGTTTGGTCCGAACGTCGTAATCGTACTTTACACTAGTGCAGAACCGGGCAATAGCACCGGTTCGTAAGGCCCTTTAGTGCCGGTTCCATAACCAGCACTAAAGTGTGGTCACTAAAGCCCCCCCTTTAATACCGGTTCAGCACGAACCGGTGCTAAAGGGCAACCACGTGGCACGAGCCAGCTCCAGGGGCCGGGAGCCCTTTAGTACCGGTTGGTAACACCAACCGGTACTAAAATGTTTGGGGGGGTTTTGGTTTTATGATTTCTTTTTCATTTAATTTTGTGATTTCCATTTTAATTCTTTTTCGTTTGCGGTATTTTACGATACTACACATTATACATGTTATGAATATATATATATATAAATAGAATTTCTAGTAGAACCAATCATATATATATCATCAATGTCTCACGAACCACCATATTAATTCACACATACACACATGTATAGCTATATACAATTTCTCGTACATATGCATGTTGCCTTCGGAGCCAGTGGCATTAGCCTAATTGGTGCCTTCGGAGCACGATGACAATTGGAAGTGGTTCATGACCTAGTCGATGGGGCGGTAGCGGGTAATAGTATTCTCCATTTGGATTTATGACCTAGTCGAGCAAAAATCCCGCTATTTCCTCTTGAAGTGCTTCTACGTGCTCCGTTTCTAGGAGCTTGTCCCGCACCTCTTTGAACTGTTAAGATGGAGATCAATATGCATGTGTATTAGTTGTGTGACTAGATATCGATAATGGTGTAAAAATTGTGAATAGTGTTCTGACAAGCGTACCCATTCCTGTCTTTGAGATCTACTCCTTTCGGACGCCATCATGCGAATGTTCTCGCAAACGCAGAATGCACACAGATTAGTCCCCTGCGCCTGCTTCAGGGCCTTTATTACGAGAATGGAATTTAATTTGATCAGATAATAATTAATCAAGCATGATAATTAAAGAGATGGCAGCTAGCTAGCTAGCTAGTACTACTTAATTACTTACCTTGGGTCGAAACCATTTCAGCTGTCGTTTCCATTCGCCTTCCGTGACGCTGATGAACCTTGCCCAAGCCCTGCCTGCCGACAAAGAAAATGAATAAAGGGGTTATTAAATAGTTCATATCATGAAATGACGAACTAAATAGGCCGAGATATATAGTTAATAATGATTGAAATTACCTGTTGACTATCCCAAACAAGATGTTATAGTCACTATTTGCTTTGAGTAGTGAGTCTAGTATTTGAACTGTTCCGGCATCAACTTTAATGATACACAAGATCCACTGAAATCTGCATGCACACACGTTTGCATGTCTTAATTAAGCGGGCATATGTAAGCAAAAACATGTAACTAGCTAGTAGGCAAAAACAGAAAATTTGTAGTACAAGAAAGTGTGACTCACTGGAAGTTGTAAGGAAGTAGTATATCTTCATTGTATTTGAGGCGCTTCAAGAACTCTAGCATGCTGTCCTCTACCTGCTTTTCATGATGCTTGTTTAGTTTCTATGTGTATTCATTAACGGTGTTTGGGTCAATGAACCCAATGCCATAGCGTCCACCTTTTCTCATTTCATACATCTTCATCCTGCATAATACCATAGAAAAGGATATAGTGAGGATAATTACAGGTAATGATTGATCAAAAGGATCACTACAGCTAGCTTGAGACTTAAATTACAGAAAGAAATCACTTACAGACAATAGCAACTGACGATAGATTTGTCAAGTGCGTCTTGATTGTATAACTGAAACAATTCAGAATACTCAACGGTCACAGGTTTCTGATGGTAGTAATGATCCTGATTGACTTGCACCATGAGGGACTCTCGATTGGATCTCTTGGTAATGTCCATGTACCATTGATGCAATTCATACATTCTCGTTGGGAGCTTCTTGACCTCTTCTGGCTTGACCAAAGGTTGGCCCCATGCATATTTCCGTTTTATTTCCTCCTCTTTAAGCACAGGCATGTCCTCGATCTCGAGGAGTTGTCCAACAGTGATGTTGAGAGTTTCAGCCTGCATTATATGCTCCTGGGTTATTACCACATCGTCCACCTCAGGAACGTAAACTTTTTGCCCACAATAATATTAGGCGCGCGTACTGTCACGTGTTGTTGGCGGCACAACAAGCGGGGGGGGGGGGTCGATTGCGCCGCCTGTTCTCCCAGCTGGGCAACGGTTTTCCCGCATTTTTTGACAGCTGCTTGTTGTTTGCTCGAGCTCGAGCTCGCCTCCTTCTGTAGACGTTGTCGATGTAACTTCCTGATGTGGCGCTCATAGTCTGTGTCAACAGGCTTAGGAGCTGGTGGTTGAGCCATACGAATGAAGTGATGGGGAACGTAGTAATTTCAAAAAATTTCCTACGCACACGCAAGATCATAGTGATGCATAGCAACGAGAGGGGAGAGTGTGATCTACGTACCGTTGTAGATCGACAGCGCAAGCGTTATGTCAACGCGGTTGATGTAGTCGTACGTCTTCACGGCCCGACCGATCAAGCACCGAAACTACGGCACCTCCGAGTTTTAGCACACATTCAGCTCGATGACGATCCCTGGACTCCGATCCAGCAAAGTGTCAGGGAAGAGTTCCGTCAGCACAACAGCGTGGTGACGATCTTGATGTACTACTGTCGCAGGGCTTCGCCTAAGCACCGCTACAATATTATCGAGGACTATGGTGGTAGGGGGCGCCGCAAACGGCTAAGAATATGATCACGTGGATCAACTTGTGTGTTTCTGGGGTGCCCCTGCCTCCGTGTATAAAGGTTCAAGAGAGGAGGAGGCTGGCCGGCCCCTATGGCGCGCCAAGGAGGAGTCCTCCTCCTAGTAGGAGTAGGACTCCTACTAGGAGGGGGAAAGAAGTGGGGAGGGAGAAGGAAAGGAGGGCGCCGCCCCCCCCTCTCCTAGTCCAATTCGGATCAGGGGGGGAGGAGGCGCGCGGCCCACCTTTGGCTGCCCCTCTCTCTCTCTCCACTAAGGCCCATATGGCCCATTACTTCTCCCGGGGGGGTTCCGGTAACCCTCCGGCTTTCCGGTTTTCTCCGAAATCACCCGGAACACTTTCGGTGTCCGAATATAGCCGTCCAATATATCAATCTTTATGTCTCGACCATTTCGAGACTCCTCGTCATGTCCGTGATCACATCCGGGACTCCGAACAACCTTCGGTACATCCAAACGTATAAACTCATAATATAACTATCATCGAAACCTTAAGCGTGCGGACCCTATGGGTTCGAGAACAATGTAGACATGACCGAGACATGTCTCCGGTCAATAACCAATAGCGGGACCTGGATGCCCATATTGGCTCCTACATATTCTACGAAGATCTTTATCGGTCAGACCGTATAACAACATACGTTGTTCCCTTTGTCATCGGTATGTTACTTGCCCGAGATTCGATCGTCGGTATCCAATACCTAGTTCAATCTCATTACCGGCAAGTCTCTTTACTCGTTCCGTAATACATCATCTCGCAACTAACTCATTAGCTGCAATGCTTAAGTGATGTGCATTACCGAGAGGGCCCAGAGATACCTCTCCGACAATCCGAGTGACAAATCCTAATCTCGAAATACGCCAACCCAACATGTACCTTCGGAGACACCTGTAGAGCTCCTTTATAATCACCCAGTTATGTTGTGACGTTTGGTAGCACACAAAGTGTTCCTCCGACAAACGGGAGTTGCATAATCTCATAGTCATTGGAACATGTATAAGTCATGAAGAAAGCAATAGCAACATACTAAACGATCGGGTGCTAAGCTAATGGAATGGGTCATGTCAATCAGATCATTCATCTAATGATGTGATCCCGTTAATCAAATAAAAACTCTTTCTCCATGGTTAGGAAACATAACCATCTTTGATTAACGAGCTAGTCAAGTAGAGGCATAGTAGTGACACTCTGTTTGTCTATGTATTCACACATGTATTATGTTTCCGGTTAATACAATTCTAGCATGAATAATAAGCATTTATCATGAAAGAAGGAAATAAATAATAACTTTAGTATTGCCTCTAGAGCATATTTCCTTCAGTCTCCCACTTGCACTAGAGTCAATAATCTAGTTCACATCGCCATGTGATTTAACAGCAATAGTTCACATCACCATGTGATTAACACCCATAGTTCACATCGATATGTGACCAACAGCAAAATGTTTTACTAGAGTCAGTAATCTAGTTCACATCGCTATGTGATTAACACCCAAAGAGTACTAAGGTGTGATCATGTTTGCTTGTGAGATAATTTTAGTCAACTGGTCTGTCATATGCAGATCCGTAAGTATTTTGCAAATTTCTATGTCAACAATACTCTACATGGAGCTACTCTAGCTAATTGCTCCCACTTTCAATATGTATCTAGACCGAGACTTAGAGTCATCTAGATTAGTGTCAAAACTTGTATCGACGTAACCCTTTACGACGAACCTTTTGTCACCTTCATAGTCGAGAAACATATCCTTATTCCACTAAGGATAATTTTGACTGTTGTCCAGTGATCTACTCCTAGATCACTATTATACTCCCTTGCTAAATAGATCTGGTACACAGCATGGCATACTTTATAGAACCTATGGCCAAGGCATAGGGAATGATTTTCATTCTCTTTCTATCTTCTGCCGTGGTCGGGTTTTGAGTCTTGCTCAATTTCACACCTTGTAACACAGGCAAGAAACTCTTTCTTTGACTGTTCCATTTTGAACTACTTCAAAATCTTGTCAAGGTATGTACTAATTGAAAAAACTTATCAAGCGTCTTGATCTATCTCTATAGTTCTTGATACTCAATATGTAAGCAGCTTCACCGAGGTCTTTCTTTGAAAAACTCCTTTCAAACAGTCCGTTATGCTTTGCAGAATAATTCTACATTATTTCCGATCAACAATATGTCATTCACATATACTTACCAGAAATGTTGTAGTTCTCCCACTCACTTTCTTGTAAATACAGGCTTCACCGCAAGTCTGTATAAAACTATATGCTTTGATCAACTTATCAAAGCGTATATTCCAACTCCGAGATGCTTGCACCAGTCCAGAGATGGATCGCTGGAGCTTGCACATTTTGTTAGCACCTTTCGGATTGACAAAACCTTCTGGTTGCATCATATACAACTCTTCTTTAATAAATCCATTAAGGAATGCAGTTTTGTTTATCCATTTGCCAGATTTCATAAAATGCGGCAATTACTAACATGATTTGGACATACTCAAGCATAGATACGAGTGAGAAGCTCTCATCGTAGTCAACACCTTGAACTTGCCGAAAACCTTTTGCGACAATTCTAGCTTTGTAGATAGTAACACTACTATCAGCGTCCGTCTTCTTTTTGAAGATCCATTTATTCTCAATTGCTTGCCGATCATCGGGAAAGTCAACCAAAGTCCAAACTTTGTTCTCATACATGGATCATATCTCAGATTTCATGGCCTCAAACCATTTCGCGGAATCTGGGCTCATCATCGCTTCCTCATAGTTCGTAGGTTCGTCATGGTCAAGTAACATGACCTCCAGAATAGGATTACCGTACCACTCTGGTGCGGATCTCACTCTGGTTTACCTACAAGATTCGGTAGTAACTTGATCTGAAGTTACATGATCATCATCATTAGCTTCCTCACTAGTTGGTCTAGTAGTCACAAGAACAGATTTTTGTGATGAACTACTTTCCAATAAGGGAGAAGGTATGATTACCTTATCAAGTTTTCTACTTTCCTCCCATTCACTTCTTTCGAGAGAAACTCCTTCTCTGGAAAGGATCCATTCTTAGCAACGAATGTCTTGACTTCGGATCTGTGATAGAAGGTGTACCCAAAAGTTTCCTTTGGGTATCCTATGAAGACATATTTCTCCGATTTGGTTTTGAGCTTATCAGGATGAAACCTTTTCATATAAGCATCACAATCCCAAACTTTAAGAAACGACAACTTTGGTTTCTTGCCAAACCACAGTTCAGATTGTGTCGTCTCAACGGACTTAGATGGTGCCCTTTTAAACGTGAATGCAGCTGTCTTTAATGCATAACCCCAAAACGATAGTGGCAAATCGGTAAGAAACATCATAGGTCGCACCATATCTAATAAAGTACGGTTATGACGTTCGGACACACCATTACATTGTGGTGTTCCAGGTGGCGTGAGTAGTGAAACTATTTCACATTGTTTCTAACTGAAGGCCAAACTCGTAACTCAAATACTCTTCTCTACGATCAGATCGTAGAAACTTTATTTTCTTGTTTTGATGATTTTTCACTTCACTCTGAAATTCTTTGAACTTTTCAAACGTTTCAGACTTATGTTTCATCAAGTAGATATACTCATATCTGCTCAAATCATCTGTGAAGATCAGAAAATAATGATACCTGTCGCGAGCCTCAATATTCATCGGACCACATACATCAGTATGTATGATTTCCAACAAATCTATTGCTCGCTCCATTGTTCTGAAGAACAGAGTCTTAGTCATCTTGCCCATGAGGCATGGTTCGCAAGCATCAACTGATTCATAATCAAGTGAATCCAAAAGCCCATCAGCATGGAGTTTCTTCATGTGCTTTACACCAATATGACCTAAATGGCAGTGCCACAAATAAGTTTGCACTATCATTATTAACTTTGCATCTTTTGGTTTCAATATTATGTTTATGTGTATCACTACGATCGAGATCCAACGAGCTATTTTCATTGGGTGTGTAACCATATAATGTTTTATTCATGTAAACAGAACAACAATTTATACTCTTATTTAAATGAATAACCGTATTACAATAAACATGATCAAATCATATTCATTCTCAACGCAAACACCAAATAACACTTATTTAGGTTCAACACTAATCCCGAAAGTATAGGGAGTGTGCTATGATGATCATATCAATTTTGGAACCACTTCCAACACACATCGTTACTTCACCCTTAACTAGTCTCTGTTTATTCTGCAACTCCCGTTTCGAGTTACTAATCTTAGCAACTAAACCAGTATCAAATACTGAGGGGTTGCTATAAACACTAGTAAAGTACACATCAATAACATGTATATCAAATATACTTATGTTCACTTTGCCATCCTTTTTATTCGCCAATCACTTGGGGTAGTTCTGCTTCCAGTGACCAGTCCCTTTGAAGTAGAAGCACTTAGTCTCAGGCTTAGGATCAGACTTGGGCTTCTTCACTTGAGCAGCAACTTGCTTGCCGTTCTTCTTGAAGTTCCCCTTCTTCCCTTTGCCCTTTTCTTGAAACTAGTGGTCTTGTCAACCATCAACACTTGATGTTTTTCTTGATTTCTACCTTCGTTGATTTTAGCATCACGAAGAGCTTGGGAGTTGTTTCCGTTATCCCTTGCATATTATAGTTCATCACGAAGTTCTACTAACTTGGTGATGGTGACTAGAGAATTCTGTCAATCACTATCTTATCTGGAAGATTAACTCCCACTTGATTCAAGCGATTATAGTACCCAAACAATCTGAGCACATGCTCACTAGTTGAGTGATTCTCCTCCATCTTTTAGCTATAGAACTTGTTGGAGACTTCATATCTCTCAACTCGGGTATTTGCTTGAAATATTAACTTTAACTCCTGGAACATCTCATATGGTCCATGACGTTCAAAACGTCTTTGAAGTCCCGATTCTAAGCCATTAAGCATGGTGCACTAAACTATCAAGTAGTCATCATATTGAGCTAGCCAAACGTTCATAACGTCTGCATCTGCTCCTGCAAGAGGTCTGTCACCTAGCGGTGCATCAAGGACATAATTCTTCTGTGCAGCAATGAGGATAAACCTCAGATCACGGATCCAATCCGCATCATTGCTACTAACATCTTTCAACACAATTTTCTCTAGGAACATATCAAAATAAACACAGGGAGGCAACAACGCGAGCTATTGATCTACAACATAATTTGCAAAATACTACCAGGACTAAGTTCATGATAAATTTAAGTTCAATTTAATCATATTACTTAAGAACTACCACTTAGATAGACATCCCTCTAATCCTCTAAGTGATCACGTGATTCAAATCAGCTAAACCATGTCCGATCATCACGTGAGATGGAGTAGTTTCATTGGTGAACATCACTATGTTGATCATATCTACTATATGTTTCACGCTCGACCTTTTGGTCTCCGTGTTCCGAGGCCATATCTGTATATGCTTGGCTCGTCAAGTATAACCTGAGTATTCCACGTGTGCAACTATTTTGCACCCGTTGTATTTGAACGTAGAACCTATCACACCCGATCATCACGTGGTGTCTCAGCACAAAGAACTTTCGCAACGGTGCATACTCAGGGAGAACACTTCTTGATAATTTTAGTAAGAGATCATCTTATAATGCTACCATCAATCAAAGCAAGATAAGATGCATAAAAGATGAACATCACATGCAATCAATATAAGTGATATGATATGGCCATCATCATCTTGCGCCTGTGATCTCCATCTCCGAAGCACCGTCATGATCACCATCGTCACCGGCGCGACACCTTGATCTCCTTCGTAGCATCGTTGTCATCTCGCCAATCTTATGCTTCCACGACTATCGCTACCGCTTAGTGATAAAGTAAAGCATTACAGCGCGATTGCATTGCATACAATAAAGCGACAACCATATGGCTCCTGCCAGTTGCCGATAACTCGATTACAAAACATGATCATCTCATACAATAAAATTTAGCATCATGTCTTGACCATATCACATCACAACATGCCCTGCAAAAAGAAGTTAGACGTCTTCTACTTTGTTTGTTGCAAGTTTTACGTGGCTGCTACGGGCTTAAGCAAGAACCAATCTTACCTACGCATCAAAACCACAATGATAGTTTGTCAAGTTGATGCCGTTTTAACCTTCGCAAGGACCGGGCGTAGCCACACTCGGTTCAACTAAAGTTGGAGAAATAGTCACCCGCAAGCCACCTATGTGCAAAGCACGTCGGGAGAACTGGTCTCGCGTAAGCGTACGCGTAATGTCGGTCCGGGACGCTTCATCCAACAATACCGCCAAACCAAAGTATGACATGCTGGTAGGCAGTATGAATTATATCGCCCACAACTCACTTGTGTTTTACTCGTGCATATAACATCAAACCATAAAACCTGGTTCGGATGCCACTGTTGGGGAACATAGTAATTTCAAAAAATTTCCTACGCACACGCAAGATCATGGTGATGCATAGCAACGAGAGGGGAGAGTGTGATCTACGTACCCTTGTAGATCGACAGCGGAAGCGTTATGTCAATGCGGTTGATGTGGTCGTACGTCTTCACGGCCCGACCGATCAAGCACCGAAACTACGGCACCTCTGAGTTTTAGCACACGTTCAGCTCGATGACGATCCCTGGACTCGGATCCAGCAAAGTGTCGGGGAAGAGTTCCGTCAGCACGACGGCATGGTGACGATCTTGATGTATTACTGTCGCAGGGCTTCGCCTAAGCACCGCTATAATATTATCAAGGACTATGGTGGAAGGGGGCGCTGCAAACGGCTAAGAATATGATCACGTGGATCAACTTGTGTGTTTCTCGGGTGCCCCTGCCTCCGTATATAAAGGTTCAAGAGAGGAGGTGGCCGGCCGGCCCCTATGGCGCGCCAAGGAGGAGTCCTCCTCCTAGTAGGAGTAGGACTCCTACTAGGAGGGGGAAAGAAGTGGGGAGGGAGAAGGAAAGGGGGGCGCCGCCCCCCCTCTCCTAGTACAATTCGGACCAGGGGGGAGGAGGCACGCAGCCCACCTTTGGCTGCCCCTCTCTCTCTCCACTAAGGCCCATATGGCCCATTACTTCTCCCGGGGGGGTTCCGGTAACCCTCCGGCTTTCCGGTTTTCTCTGAAATCACCCGGAACACTTCCGGTGTCCGAATATAGCCGTCCAATATATCAATCTTTATGTCTCGACCATTTAGAGACTCCTCGTCATGTCCGTGATCACATCCGGGACTCCAAACAACCTTCGGTACACCAAACGTATAAATTCATAATATAACTGTCATCGAAACCTTAAGCGTGTGGACCCTACGGGTTCGAGAACAATGTAGAAATGACCGAGACATGTCTCTGGTCAATAACCAATAGCGGGACCTGGATGCCCATATTGGCTCCTACATATTCTATGAAGATCTTTATCGGTCAGACCGTATAACAACATATGTTGTTCCCTTTGTCATCGGTATGTTACTTGCCCGAGATTCGATCGTCGGTATCCAATACCTAGTTCAATCTCGTTACCGGCAAGTCTCTTTACTCGTTCCGTAATACATCATCTCGCAAATAACTCATTAGCTACAATGCTTGCAACGCTTAAGTGATGTGCATTATCGAGAGGGCCCAGAGATACCTCTCCGACAATTGGAGTGACAAATCCTAATCTCGAAATACGCCAACCCAACATGTACCTTCGGAGACACCTGTAGAGCTCCTTTATAATCACCCAGTTACGTTGTGACGTTTGGTAGCACACAAAGTGTTCCTCCGGCAAATGGGAGTTCCATAATCTCATAGTCATAGGAACATGTATAAGTCATGAAGAAAGCAATAGCAACATACTAAACGATCGGGTGCTAAGCTAATGGAATGGGTCATGTCAATCAGATCATTCATCTGATGATGTGATCCCGTTAATCAAATAACAACTCTTTGTCCATGGTTAGGAAACATAACCATCTTTGATTAACGAGCTAGTCAAGTAGAGGCATACTAGTGACACTCTGTTTGTCTATGTATTCACACATGTATTATGTTTCCGGCTAATACAATTCTAGCATGAATAATAAACATTTATCATGAAATAAGGAAATAAATAATAACTTTATTATTGCCTCTAGGGAATATTTCCTTCATGAAGTGGTCAACTACTTCCACAGGCACTTTCTCCCTTGGCGGCGGTGGCGGTTTCGGTCCGTCGACTTCTGCCCACACTATGGCATTGGTTTGCTCCTCGGTCCTATTGTAAGCCCTCTCAGGAAGAGGAGTAGTGAGGTTTGGACCATATTTATATCGCTTGCCTCCGCCCATACTTCCTTTACTATGACCTCGACTCGTACCGCTACGCACCATAGCTGCGGGGTGTCTCTTCTGCGATTGCTGAGGCGGCGGAGACGACTGACGGGGCTTAGTTGGACGAGGAGGAGTGGCCTGAAGCTGTGCCGGACTTGAAGTGGCCTGAGGTTGTGCTGGACTTGGAGGAGGAGTGGACGTCTGACGCTGTGTCGGAATTGGAGGAGGAGTGGCCTGACACTTTGCCGGACTTGGAGGAGGAGGACTGGCCTCACGCGTTGGTGGACATGGAGGAGCGAGAGTCTGCTGACTCGGTGGCGGACTTTGACGAGGAGTCGGGTGACGCGGTGTCGGTGGTCTTCGGAAGATGATGCAATCCTTTCTCCATAGGATGATACGATGTTTAGCATCTCCGAGTGTGTGCTCCTCGTCACCTCCAGGAATGTCAAGCTCTAGCCCCGAATATTGGTCCACCACCTCATCAATCACGACACGAGCATAGCCTGCTGGAATTGGGTTGCAATGGAAGGTTGCATCGGGGGAATTTGTATAAGCAATGCCGTCTGCCACCTTCAAGGATATGTTCTTAATTTTGAAGTGTAGCTCGTAGTTAGTGTTCTCCGCGATGTCATCCACGGGGTATCTATCCAGCTTTGCGTCAAACGGGGCGGAACCCACGCTGCTTCTCGGCATGGATGGGGCGGTGGTATCCAATGCTGGATCATCCGCTAGCTGCTGTAGCTGCTGAGACCCCCTTTGCTGGCTAAGTGAGTCGATCTGCTCCTGCTGCCGCTGGAATTTGATTGCCAAGTCTGCGTGCGCTGATTCTAGGCCTTGAAGGTGTTCATAGTCGAGCTTCCTCTGCTCCTCCTCCATCTTCCTCTTCTTCTCCTCCGCAATCTTCTTTCTCGCACGGGTTCTGTAGTCGGCGTTCCAGTCTGAAAACCCCTCATACCACGGAATAGCGCCCATGCCTCGTGTTCTTCCTGGGTGTTTAGGATTTCCCAGGGCATGCGTAAGCTCGTCGTTCTCTCTGTTGGGCTCGAACAACCCGGATCGAGCCTCTTCTATTGCAACAAGTAGCTTATCTTCGGCTCCGTGCAGACATGCCTTCTTGGAAACTTTGATTGTCTTCGGGTCCAACTCCCCCCATGCGCATAGAACCAAGTACTGCACCTGGGGGGCCAGCTCAATGTTTCTAGAGTGACACTTGCATCCAGCATCTCTTTCTCAGACTTATCCCACTTAGGCATTCCCACCACATAGCCACCTGGCCCCAGCTTATGGAACTTATCCTTTTTTGTGGCATTGGCCTTGTTTATTCTTGACCGTTCCTTAGATAATTCTGAATCCTTGAATTTCACGAAATTGTCCCAATGAGCACTTTTATTCTCTAGTGTGCCCTCGAATACTGGAGTCTTCCTTCCTCCCTTGATGTACTTGCCCCATTCACGATTCTTGTGGTTCTTGAATGCAACCGCCATCTTCCTAAGAGCAGCGTCCTTGACTTTCTGCACATCTGCTTCTGTGAAATGATCTGGTAGGGTGAAATGTTCCATTAGAGTATCCCAAAGAAGACTTTTTTGTCTATCGTCAACAAAAGTAAGATCTGGACATGGCTTTGCTGGCTCTCTCCATTCTTGAAGGGAGATTGGGAGTTGGTCCTTCACAAGAACTGTGCACTGACGAACGAACTTGTCCGCAATCTTCTTAGGCGCTAATGGTTCGCCATTAGGTTTGATTGCCTCGATATTATACTTTACGCCCTCCTTCAACTTTTTGTTCGGACCTCATTTCGTCCTTTTGCCTGAAGATTTTCTCGATCCGGATGGCTGAAAGAAGAAAGATTGATTCGTTAATATATCTTCAACTCATTTCAAACATGTGATGATCACCAGATGCCTGCTTATATAAATATATATACCTCTCCGGTGTTGTCATAATCGTAGGTCATGACTTCATCAATTCGGTCGTCGCGATCGAATATCATATCACCCTCTCCAGTGTTGTTTAGAAATTCGGAGCCGTCATAATCTTCTTCATTCTGATCATCATCTGGCCCGCGTATTATATAGAACATGGTCTGTTCTCCCTCTCTGTTGGTATTGTCCGCCATAGCTTTTATTTAACTATGCCAAAAGAAATATAAAAAAATTTAGTATTCAAATTACATCGTCTCGAATAATAGATATAATATCGAATACATCGTCTCGAATAATAGATATAATCTCGAATACATCATCTCGAATAATAGATATAATCTCGAATACATCGTCTCGAATAATAGATATTATCTCGAATACATCATCTCGAATAATAGATATAATCTCGAATACATCGTCTCCAATAATATATAATCTCGAATACATCGTCTTGAATATTATATATCGAGTAGATCACTGGCTAGGTAGCTAATAAAGATCGAATACTACAGAAGAATCTAGGACACTCGCGGTTCCTGCAGCGCGGGCGGTGGACACCCAAAGAGAAGGAACCCTCACAGGATCATAGCTGAAGTGAGATCCTTGAAGAAACTGCCAGGTATTGGAGAACCTGCCGCCCTCTATCACAACCATGTAGTGATGGACGTACTCGTCCTCCTCCGGCGGGGCCGGCTCCCTCCGCACTGAAACTGGCCCACGCGAACGCCACCAAATGAGATCAGGGTCGACGACGGGACCCGGGGCCGGGTTCCTCATCAAGCGGCGCGCCCCTCCAGGCAGCACCTCCCAGTGCCAGCCCGGCGGAGCCCAGTTCCGGACATGGGTCAGTCGGACGTCATCGCGGACGGGTCGGCGGCGAGGATGCGGGCCGGGCATCGTCGAGAACAAATACTAGCTATATGCCCGCAAAAAGTAACATTTTTTTAAAGATTGGATTTTGATAACTAAAATTTCTAACATTTCTATATAACTAACATTTCTATAACATTTCTAATATTTCTAGAACTAAAAAAAAGAAAAATTTCTAACTTTTTTATAACTATTTCTATAACTAAAAAACAGAAAAATTTCTAAAAATTCTAACTTTTTATAACTATTTCTATAACTAAAAACAGAAAAATTTCTAACAATTCTAACATTTCTAACTATTCTAACAATTCTAACATTTCTAACTATTCTAACAATTCTAACATTTCTAACTATTTCTAAAAAACAGGAAAATTTCTAACAATTTCTAAAAAACAGAAAAAATTCTAACAATTCTAACTTTTTTGTAACTATTTCTATAACTAAAAAACAGAAAAATTTCTAACAATTCTAACATTTCTAAGTATTCTAATAATTCTAACATTTCTAACTATTCTAACATTTCTAACTATTTCTAAAAAACAGAAAAATTTCTAACAATTTCTAAAAAACAGAAAAATTTATAACTATTTGTATAACTAAAAAACAAAAAATATATGTGTGTGTGTGCGCGCGCTCACCGGCGAGGCGAGAGGCGACGGGGGGCGGCGACGGGGACGGCGACGGGAGCGGCGACGACGGGGATGACGATGACGGTGACATGGACGGGGCGGCATTAACGGTGACGGGGACGTACGGGCCGGGGCGGCGACGATGATGGGGACGTACGGGGCGGCGACGACGGGGACGTACGAGGCGGCGACGACGGGGATGTACGAGGCGGCAACGACGGGGACGACGCGGGACGGGCTGGGACGGGGCGGCGGTGACGACGGGGACGACGGGGACGGGGACGACAGGGCGGAGACGACGGGGACGGGGCGGCGACGAGGGATGGAGACGTACGGGGGGCGCGACGGGCAACGGTGCAGAGGAGAAGAAGCAGATGAGAAACTGAAATTTTCGTAAGTGTTGTTTATATAGGAGGGGCCTTTAGTACCGGTTAGAGCCACCAACCGGTACTAAAGGCCTGTTTTGGCCAGGCCAAGCGGCGGGAAGCGACCCCCTTTAGTACCGGGTGGTGGCTCCAACCGGTACTAAAGGCCCCCCCTTTAGTACCGGTTGGTGCCACGACCCGATACTAAAGGGGGTGCGGTGGCGCAGGTGCGGTGCGGCAAGTTTAGTCCCACCTCGCTAGCCGAGGTGGGACCGCACTGGTTTATAAACCCCAGTGCGGCAGCTCTCTCGAGCTCCTCTCCAAAGCAGGCCTACTGGGCCTACATGTTCTGTGCTGCCCTGTTAGCCTACTGGGCCTTTGCGGGCCTGCATCCTAGCCCAACAACAGGTTGGGTTTCTAGTTGTATGCCGGCCGCTTTGGCCTAGTAGGCGGGCTTTTTTTATTTTTTTTTCTTTATTTATTTTTGAGTTGTTTTTTTGGTGTATTGGCCTAGTAGGCGGGCTTTTTTATCTTTTTGCTTTATTTATTTTTGAGATGTTTTTTTGGTGTATTTAGAGTTTCTTTCTGAATATTTTTGCTTTAGGTACAAAAAATTACAAACTTTCTGTTAGTGCCCGTAGTTTTCAAATTTGAATAGTTTAAATTTTGAATTATTTGAAATTAGTGTGAATCACTAGTTTGTGAATAACTTAACTTTAAAAATCAGTAAAGGCATGAAAGAATTTGTTTGCACATAAAATTTCTTCGTGTTTCAAATGCCAAAACACATAATTAACTACCCTAACTATTACAGAGATTCCCTTCTGAGTGTGAAACACAGTAGAAAGTGATGATAGTGAAGCCGATCACATCCGAGATCTTTGGGTGTGAAACTTCTTCTTCGCGTGTGTCCCTTGGCGCCGTAACCATGGAAAATCTTCATCATTTAACGGGATGCTCGGGTCAATATTCACTGTGAATGGAGCAATTTGATCAAACTTTTCATAATCTTCTGACTTGTCTGTCTTGTCATCCACTCCCACGATGTTTCTCTTCCCAGCAGGAACTATGTGCCGCTTTGGCTCAGCGTACGATGCATTCGCTTCCTTATCTTTTCTTTTCTTGGCTTGGTCGACATGTCCTTCACATAGAAAACTTGTGCCACATCATTGGCTAGGACGAATGGTTCGTCTGCATACACAAGATTGTTGAGATCCACTATTGTCATTCCGTATTGCGGGTCTTCCGTTACCCCGCCTCGTGTCATATTGACCCATTTGCACCGAAACAAAGCGACCTTCAAACCACGTCGATAGTCAAGTTCCCATATGTCCTGTATATAACCATAATATGTTTCCTTTCCCGTCTTGGTTTCTGCATCAAAGCGGACACCACTGTTTTGGTTGGTGCTCTTCTTATCTTGGGCGATCGTGTAAAATATATTACCATTTATCTCGTACCCTTTGAAAGTCATCATATTCGGAGATGGTAACTGGGACAGCAAGTACAGGTCATCTTCAATAGAGGTGTCATGCATGGTACGTGTCTGCAACCAGCTGGCGAAACACCTGGTTTGTTCACGTGTAATCCAGTCATCAGACTGCTCCAGGTGTTTGGAGCGTAGCAAATTCTTGTGTTCATCCATATATGGAGCCACCTTGGCGGAATTCTGTAGAACTGTGTAGTGTGCTTCAGTGAGAGAATGACCGTCCATACATATTATTTGTTCCCCTCCTAGCGTGCCTTTTCCATCCAGTCTGCCCTTATGCCGCGATTCAGGAACACCAATCGGCTTAAGGTCAGGAATAAAGTCAATACAAAACTCAATGACCTCCTCATTTTGACGGCCCTTGGAGATGCTTCCTTCTGGCCTAGCACGGTTATGAACATATTTCTTTAAGACTCCCATGAACCTCTCAAAGGGGAACATATTGTGTAGAAATACAGGACCCAAAACGTTAATCTCTTCGCATAGGTGAACTAGGACGTGTGTCATGATGTTGAAGAAGGATGGTGGGAACACCAACTCGAAACTGACAAGACATTGCACCAAATCATTCTCTAACCTTGGTATGATTTCTGGATCGATTACCTTCTAAGAGATTGCATTGAGAAATGCACATAGCTTCACAACGGCTAATCGAATGTTTTCCGGTAGAAGACCCCTAAATGCAACCGAAAGCAGTTGCGTCATAATCACGTGGCAGTCATGAGACTTTAGGTTCTGGAAATTTTTCTCTGCCATGTTTATTATTCCCTTTATATTCGACGAGAAGCCAGACGGTACCTTAATACCGAGCAGGCATTCAAAGAAGATTTCCTTCTCTTCTTTGGTAAGAGCGTAGCTTGCATGACCCTAATGTATGCCGTCTTTTCCGTGCATACGTTGCTGGTCCTCTCGTGCCTCAGGTGTATCTTTTGTCTTCCCATACACGCCCAAGAAGCCAAGCAGGGTCACACAAAGATTCTTCGTCACGTGCATCACGTCGATTGCGGAGCTGACCTCTAGGTCTTTCCAATAGGGCAGGTCCCAAAATATAGATTTCTTCTTCCACATGGGTGCGCGTCTATCGGTGTACTAGAGTAGGGGTACCCTAGTATCCTGAACTTGTGCACGGGCAATCGCAGCATCCCGTGGCAAGGCTTGCCGGGTGACCGCCAAGGTCCTCCGTGGTTCCTTTGGAGCCATTCAAGGACAAAGTATCCAAGCCAAGGAGATAAGACCCCGGCAAGAGGAGCTTGCCGGGAAGGCCAACCAAGGCAAGGCGCTTAAGGAGACAAGACCCCGGCAAGAGGAGCTTGCCGGGAAGGCCAACCAAGGCATCTCAAGGAACTTGCTGCGACGCGCCACACGTCCCGGCAAGGCCCGGTGAGCGAAAAGCTCCCGGACGCGACAAGACAACGACCGCGGCAAGGCGCTTGCCGCGGCAAGCCACCACTCTGTGCCCGCGCTCCAGCACATCCACCAATGTGTCGCTCTGGGACCCTTCCAAGCGTACGTGGCGGGAGGCTGTGCAGCCAGCGGCGAGCGGTGGCAAGCGGCGCTGACAAGATTGCCATCGTGGCGAGCGGTGGCATCCCTGATGGTCCCTTTTGCACTATTTAGGCGACGCAGACGGGCATTTAATGCCGTGGTCCCCTGCCGTCAGGGTTAGGTATGATACACTGTAGCAGGTAGTTGTACCAACCGCAACACCTTTCCATTTTTACCCTTGTCTATGTTGCCACCTGTCGGTGACCCCTTGAGCATATAAAAGGAGGCCCATGCGCAACGTAGAGAGGGGGAAGGGAACACTCACGCTCGGTCTCGTTAGCTGTTGGGGTGTACTGTAGCACTCCGCGCTCCCGAGCAAGAACTCAATACAAACCACAAAGCAGGAGTAGGGTTTTACGCATCCGTGCGGCCCGAACCTGGGTAAACTGCTCGTGTGCTTCGCCTCGATCCGCTCTTCGTGCGACCCTTGCCCCCGCCGAACCGAAAGGGACTCGGTCCGCTGGTCCCATAGGTGCTCGTGGATTAGCCCCCCGACATATTTGGCGCGCCAGGTAGGGGCGTCGAGGTTGTCTGAACCAGATCCGGCGTTCACACGAGCTAGATCTTCATCATCTTCATCGACACGCCGCCGAAGAAGAAGGCTTCGGAGGCGGCTGCTCCGTCCGCGCCGAACCCACCATCGCCGGAGCAAGCGGCTGATGGGGCAGACGCCGGCGGAAGAACGGGCGTCGACGAGGGAGCTCACGGTGCTGCCAGGTCCAAGGACAAAGCTGCGTTGCCCATCGGCGACGTAGCCGGCTCCCACAACGACCGGGCGCACTCCAAGACCTCGGCGTCTGTACATGCACCGTGCCCATCCCAGGAGGCGCGGGACCGGCAGCGTCATGGTACTCACGGTACCATGCGTTTGCTAGACCAAGATCGAGCTGGCGGATCTCGGAGTGCTCAAGACCAGCATGCATGCCAACATGCTGGCACGAGCGAGGCACGGTCGCCTGGACGGGATACTGCTCCTTCTAACATAGTTAGAAGTCCGAGCATATCCCGCTCCTCGCACCGTTCGCCACCGCCACCCGCCACTCCAGCAGAAGCTTTGGCGCGAGCTCAACTGCTCCTGGACTACCCTCCAACGACAGACAAGATCGACGACTGGAGGGCCACCATTCAGAGTTACATTGGCTTCGCTAACGGCAACACTCAACAGCAGTCGAGCACGTCGCAGCCGCGGCAAGTCAGCCAGGCACGAGCCGGTGGCGACAAGACCGGTGGGGGTGCAACCACTGTGCACTCTGCGCCCCGAAGGCCAAGATCGCCGACTCGCCAGATCCACCTCGACAGCGACTCCACCGCATCATCAGATCCACGAGCTCGTCGCGATCAGCACCAAGTTCTTCATGAACGACAGCAAGAAGACACTCGTACTCGCATCGAGCGCCAAAGAGAAGTGCGACGTCAATCGGACCAGCGCGCTGGGCCCTCTGTCGACATGCATGCGCCAGGGGAACCAGGCGACTTGCCGTACGCGGTAGGTTGCCCTGCGTTTACTCGTGAGCTGCGGCAAGTCCAATGGCCCAGCACGAAGAATTTCAAGCCAGACGTACCAGAGAAGTACGACAGCAAGTCGCATCCGTCGGAGTTCCTCAGCATCTACACCATCGCGGTGCAGGCTGCCGGGGGGCGGGACGACAAGATCCTTGCCAACTACTTCCCGCTGGTGCTCAAGCCCAACGTCAGGTCCTGGCTCATGCACTTGCCGGACGACTCCATATCCTCTTGGGCAGACCTATGCCATCAGTTTGTCGGCGCCTTTACAGGCGGCCACAAACCCCATGGCCAAGAGAGTGACCCTCATCTGCTCGCCCAGAAAGAAGGAGAGCCCCTGCGCAAGTACATTCAGAGATTCAGCCGCGTACAGCACAACATCCCAGATGTCCACCCTGCCGCGGTCATCAGCGTGTTCCATCAGAACGTGCGTAACCGCAGGATGCGGGAGGAGACGGCGATGTGCAAGATCAGAGACGTCAGTGAGCTGTATGCCCTGGCCGACAAGTGTGCACGTGCTGAGGAAGGGAGGAAACTCCTCGGAGAGAATACAGGAGCAGGAGGATCCGACAGCGAGGATGTTGCCCCGGCAAAGAAAAACCGGCAGCGGAACAACAGGAAGAAGAAAGGCAAAGATGTGCTAGTCATTGAGCAGTCCGGAAACGAAGGTGGCGCCTAGAAAGCCAAAGCTGGTAGCTCCGGCAAGGAGATTGCCGCATGCACCAACTGCCAGGCTGTGGCGGTCACCGACAAGCAGGACGGCACCGTCAAGCAGTACTGCAAGATCCACCGCACCAAGGGCCATGACCTCCAGAGCTGCAAGAAGGTCGAGCAGCTTGTCCAACAGCAAAAGGCTGAATACGAGCGACGCGACAAGGAGAGGGCCCAAGGTGGCGCTGGAGAATCCGGCAAGAAGTGCGCCGGCCGGGGAGGACGCCGCGGCAAGGCCAAGCAGCGGCAAGGAGACAGACCTCCCCGCAGCCGCGACAAGGATGAAGATGACGACGATGACGAAGACATGGATGATGTCGAGACCAGTGAGCAAGAGTTCTAGAAAGCCACAGAGGTCTTGTGCGTTGACGGCGGTGCTTCTCTGCATACTTCGCACTGCCAACTCAAGCAGTGGGTGCGGGAAGTCAATGCGGCGGAACCACCTGTCGAGTCACGCAAGCTTCTGAAATGGTCCAGCACGCCTATCATCTTTGATATTGAGGACCACCCTGATCGCACAACTGCGGTCGGGTGCTTGCCGATGTTGGTTTCACCAACTATCCGCAACCTCAAGGTCACTAAGATGCTAGTTGACGGCGGGGCCGGCTTGAACCTGATCTCCTCCGCTGTACTCCAGAAACTCCAGATCCCTGACAGCGATCTTGAAGAGACCGGCACATTCCAAGCAATCAACCCGAGAAGGAGCAAGCCTAAGGGGAAGGTCACGTTGCCAGTAACATTTGGCAGCGAGGTGAACTTCAGGACTGAGAGGGTCACTTTTGACGTTGCCGATTTTCCATTGCCTTACAATGGGATACTCGGCCGTCCAGCACTCGCCAAGTTCATGGCAGCCTCTCACTACGCATACAACATGCTGAAGATGCCAGGCCCGATGAGCGTCATCTCTGTCCCTGGCGACAAAAAGGATGCTCTTATCTGCACCGACAAGATCTACCGGGAAGCGGCAGTCACAACAGATCGCAAGTCACCTGCCGTCGAAGCTCCCGGGGGGAAGAAGAAGACCAAGTCCGGCAAGAGTTCTAATGCCTACTCCGGCAAGCGCACCTCTTCGGAGTGCTGCGCTGTCGTCGAGAACGCACCATCGAGCTCCACCGGCAAGTGTAAGAAGACAATGGCAGCTCCGCCAGAGACCAAGAAGGTGTCCGCCAAGGAGGACGGCACTGGTGGTACATTCACCATCGGTGCCACTCTCGACCCTAAATAGGAAAGCGCGCTCATTGCTTTCCTGTGGGCGAACGTCGACGTGTTTGCGTGGCAACCGTCTGACATCCCCGGTGTTCCCAGGAAAGTAATTGAGTACCATCTTGCCGTTTGTCCTCATGCGCAGCCCGTCAAGCAGAAGGTCGGGAAGCAAGCAGTGGAGCGCCAAGAATTCATCGCAGAAGAGATCAAGAAGTTGGAAGCAGCAGGCCTTGTCAGAGGAGTGCTCCATCCTACGTGGTTGGCCAATCCTGTAGTCGTGCGCAAGGCGAATGGGAAATGGAGACTTTGTATCGACTTTACCGATGTTAACAAAGCTTGTCCCAAAGACCCATTTCCTTTGCCGCGCATTGACCAGATTGTTGACTCCACGGCCGGATGTGACTTGCTTTCATTTCTTGACGCATACTCAGGATACCATCAGATCTTCATGGCAGAAGAGGATGAGGAGAAGACCGCATTCATCACTCCATGTGGCACGTACTGTGGCAGAAGCTCCCGACAAGTTTTGCTCCAGCAAGCTTGCTAGGGAACATCAAGCTCCGGCAGAGCCGCAGGTTCTCGCCGTAGAAGCGGATGTTCCTCCGCGCGCTTCTCGATGTCCACTCCCGCCTTCGCGACAAGCGCCTCGCGGGATTCCAGCTTGGCTTGCCGCGTGCGGTAGAGCGACAACAGCTTCCGCAGCAGCCGCTCCTCCTCAGGCTCTCCCGGAGCCGCTGGAGGGCCGTCGCCACGCCTTTGAAGAACATGATGAGCTTAGCGCTGGGTTGGAGGTTCTCGTTAGAGGGATACCCGAGATCCTCCATCCCCAGCTACGCCAGCTCCCTGTCAATGTCTGCGGCAACATTCACGAGACCCTCCGTCCAGTGCTCCACATTCTCCCTAAAAGCATTCTGGGCGGCGGCAGCACTCGCCAGCAGCGCCTTGTCGGCCTTGATCTCCTCCTTCAAGGCCACCTCCTGCTCCCTGGCGTCGTCCAGCGTCTTGGTCAAAGTGGTCAGCTTCAACTCAAGATCTGCGTTAGAGTCCTTGGCGGTGCTAAGCTCTTTGCCCTTCTCGGCAAGCTCTTCACCGCTCGCCTTGAGATCGGCCTCCAGCTGCGCCACCTTCGTCTCCAGCTCCTTCTTGGCGGCCTCGGCGGCTGTGGCAGCATCCTCCGCTTGCTTGAGGGCTCCGCTGAATGTTCGCTCGCGCGCGGCAAGCTCCTCCTCATGGGCGCAAGGTTGACCTTCCGCTGCACCAGCTCGCCCTCCTGCGCAGACAGCTTTTCAGCGGCAAGCCACCGTTGCTCTTCGACTTCAGCCTTCTCGAGGAAGAAGGCCTTCTGCTCTTCGGCGAGTTGCTTCCGCTCCTCTGCCTGGGACCGGAGAGCTTCCTGGTTGAGGCCCCGGAGCTCCTCCGCGCGCTTCTCGATGTCCGCTCCCGCCTTCGCGACAAGCGCCTCGCGGGATTCCAGCTTGGCTTGCCGCGCGCGGTAGAGCGAAAACAGCTTCCGCACCAGCCGCTCCTCCTCAGGCTCGCCGCTGCTGCTGCTCGGCGCGTCAACTAGCGTCAGCCCAGCGGAGGCAAGCACCTCTCCATCAAAGCTCTCTCCCTCGACCGGCGCCCTGGAGCTTGACGCCCAGGGGAGGTTGATGAAGACGCCATCGCTGGCCTTCAAGTAGACGCCTGGCTGGGGCTCTTCGGAGCCTGGCGCTGCGGCAGGGGCGGACGGGTCGGCGTTCGACGTAGCGCCTGGCGCTCCTGTGACCTCAGGGCCGTCAGTGCGATCGCCAGACCCCTCGCCAGTTGCTGCGGCGGCAGCTTTGGCGGCCTCGTTGCCGGCGGGATCATCAGCGCCGGCTGCTTCTTCAGTGGCAGCGGCGTCGTCGGCAGCAACCTCGGTCTCCATCGGCTCCGCAGCAGATGGGTCTGATGGCCGGAAAAGTGAGAAAAGTCAAGCAAATATCCAAGAAGAAGATCAAAAGAAGAAGAACCCACGGGAAGTTTTGAAGCAAGAGGATTACCTGTACCGGGTTCTGCAGTCGTGGTCTCCGCCGCCGGAGGGCCGCTGGTGCTGTCCCTTGCCGGAGGACTCTCCCTTGTCGGAGACTTCTCCCTTGCCGGAGAACTCTCCCTTGCCGGAGGACTCTCCCTTGGCATTTCGGGGGCGGCCTCCGGGCGCTCCTGGTGGGGCTGCTCTGCTCCTACACAAACCAACAGTCAGATGTCAGCAAAGAAAGAGTATCCATGCGCGCCCATGAGCGGAAAGAAAACCATATACTTACGCTGGGGGCTGCTCTGGAGAACAGTTGCCCGGTCCGGCAAGGTTGTCTCGGACGCACCCCCTGCTGTCACGGTGGGCTCGTCCTCGATGACAATCACCGGGACCTCGGCTCTCTTTGCTGCTCTCTGGGCCAGAGTCCTGAAAAGGAATAAGTTCAGAGTAAAGCAAATGAGATACAAGACAAAACAGCAAGAATTGAAGAACTACAAGTACAACAGGGGAACCTTACTCTTCTTCTTCCTCGTCGGAGCTGAACGCGGAGAAGTCGAAGTCCGGCTCACGTCCGGCGGGAGGAGGTGGAGGAGTAGTTTCCCTTGGCCGCTTGGCGGGAACAGTGGCGGTGGTCTGAGACGACCCCGCTCCGGCTGCCGCCGCGGCGTGAGAAGCGGCAGGAGCAGAAGCGGTGGTCCGGGTGGACCCCGCTCTAGTTGCCGCAGCAGCGTGAGATGCTCCCGTGGCAACAGTGCTTGTCGCGGTGGAGCGTGTCGCGCGGCGCGGCGGCTGTTCACTTGCCCGCTGCCCCGCTACGTCCCCGGCCTTGCGGAGACGCCTTCTTGGTGGGGATGGAGGCTCTGCTTGCAGCGAGCTGCCTAAAGATGAGGAGGAAGAGGAGTTGATCTCTAGTGAGCCGCTCGTATCCTCGGCGGGCTCGCTCGACTCGACGCCATGCCCGGCAAGCTCTTTCTCGCCAACGGGCTCCTCTCACTCGGCACGGCTTGCCGCCTCTGCTGCCTCTGCCTCCTCCACGGTGAATCCAAATTCTCCCGCGGCTACGGCTGCCGCTGCCTCTTCCAGCCTAGTGGCAATGCGTGTCATCTCCGCATCGGTGGTGTCGCGGGTGAGGCTATCCTTTTCGTCGGAGCGGACCGGCACTTCTACCAAGCCGTCAAGGAACTCCTGCACGACATCGTCTGCAGGCTCTTGCCAAGTTGGGACAATTCCATGCGAATCACACAGCGGCATCATTGCACGGATGCGGTCGAGCGCGGAGTTGTTGCATAGTGGAACGACACCCCCCGGCAACCTGAACACTTCGGGATGTTGAGGGTCGTACTTGAATAGCTCCTGGAGCATCGCATTGAGCTCCAGAACAGTGAAGTTGAAGTTGAGGCCCGGACGCAGCCTCATGATATCCACCGCAGTCTTGAATTCCCAGGCGGGTCTCCCCCGTTCCTGCAGGGGGGCGATGCGGCGGCGAAGAAAATATGCGCCAACAGTGCCTACAGTGAGCCCGGCAAGCCTGAGGCGTAGGATCCGGGTGACGGCAATCTTCAGCCTATCGTCTTCCGGGGCCACGTCACTCCAATCGCTGCGGCGTGCTACTGGGGCTTGGCGTCGGGCGGTAAACGGCTGCGGGTTCTCCTCGACAATCCAGCACCAGTCTGCTCTCCATTCCTCCCACTTGCCGTGGAACTCTCCCTCCAGATAAGTGTCCTTCTTGTCGGACCTCGAGATCCAGGCGATTCCGCCGGATAAAGGCTCTCCTCTCTCTACTCGGTGCATAAAGAAGTGGCGAAAAAGGGCTACATTGGGATGGACTCCGACAAAGTTTTCGCAGAGATGTGCGAAAACTGCCATGGTCAGAACGGCATTGGGGGTGAAGTCAAGGAGGTGGAACCCGTAGGTGTTCATAATATCGCAGAAGAACTCAGAGAAAGGCGGGCAGAGCCCGCAGTAGAAGAACAAGGCGAAGAAGGGATATCCGTTTGGAGCCATTTTCCAAGCAGCGGCTAGAAGTACCTTCGTCCGCGGATGCGCTCGCGTCTCCGTCGACCAGAAGAGGTAATAATTCTCCCTCAGCTCCCCCGTGGCGAGCTTGGGGGGGGGGGGGAGATTGCCCGCTCCTTTTGCAGCGCTGCAAGCCGCTGCGCCTCGGTCGACTTCACAACCTTCCCCTTGTCGGCTCTCGGAGCCATGGCGGAAGTGGTGGAGGAGGTCGACAGTGTTGGTGGTGCTGGTGGCGATGGGGGGCGGGGCACTGCTCTCTTTCAGCTTTGGAAAGACGAGGGGGCGGTGGAGTTTCCGAGATTGGAGTAGCAACCGGCGAATGGGCGAACTACCCCTGTTTCCCTTGCTTATAAAGGGGGAGGGGCGGACATTCCGCATTTCCGAATAAAGAAACCACCCACGATCTCTCCCACGACGCCGCATTCAATGCGTGTCGTTCAGGGAGGGCGCGGTGGATACGGGGAGAGATACGGTGTAACCCAGGCCGCGCGTGCCCGTGCCCTGTTTTGGACCTGGACCAACAGCGCTCGACACCATGTATGGCCCAGGCCCGGGGGCTCCTGTCGGTGTACTAGAGTAGGGGTACCCTAGTATCCCGAACTTATGCACGGGCAGTCGCAGCATCCCGCGGCAAGGCTTGCCGGGTGACCGCCAAGGTCCTCCGTGGTTCCTTTGGAGCCATTCAAGGACAAAGTATCCAAGCCAAGGAGACAAGACCCCGGCAAGAGGAGCTTGCCGGGAAGGCCAACCAAGGCAAGGCGCTTAAGGAGACAAGACCCCGGCAAGAGGAGCTTGCCGGGAAGGCCAACCAAGGCATCTCAAGGAACTTGCCGCGACGCGCCACACGTCCCGGCAAGGCCCGGTGAGCGACAAGCTCCCGGACGCGACAAGACAACGACCGCGGCAAGGCGCTTGCCGCGGCAAGCCACCACTCTGTGCCCGCGCTCCAGCACATCCACCAACGTGTCGCTCTGGGACCCTTCCAGGCGTATGTGGTGGGAGGCTGTGCAGCCAGCGGTGAGCAGTGGCAAGCGGCGCTGACAAGATTGCCATCATTGCGAGCGGTGGCATCCCTGACGGTCCCTTTTGCACTATTTAGGCGACGCAGACGGGCATTTAATGCCCTGGTCCCCTGCCGTCAGGGTTAGGTATGATACACTGTAGCAGGTAGTTGTACCAACCGCAACACCTTTCCATTTTTACCCTTGTCTACGTTGCCACCTGTCGGTGACCCCTTGATCATATAAAAGGAGGCCCATGCGCAACGTAGAGAGGGGGAAGGGAACACTCACGCCTGGTCTCGTTAGCTGCTGGGGTGTACTGTAGCACTCCGCGCTCCCGAGCAAGAACTCAATACAAACCACAAAGCAGGAGTAGGGTTTTACGCATCCGTGCGGCCCGAACCTGGGTAAACTGCTCGTGTGCTTCGCCTCGATCCGCTCTTCGTGCGACCCTCGCCCCCGCCAAACCGAAAGGAACTCGGTCCACCGGTCCCATAGGTGCTCGTGGATTAGCCCCCCGACAGCGTCCGTCAGCGTCATTCGGAACAGGTTGTCCACCAGGACCCTTTCTAAAGACCACCTTCAAATCCTTGACCATATCATGTACATCAGCACTAGTACGGTGGCGAGGCTTCGTCCGGTGATCCGCCTCACCTTTGAAATGCTTGCCTTTCTTTCTTACGGGATGCCTGCTCGGAAGAAATCGACGATGTCTCAGGTACACATTCTTCTTACAATTAGCCAAATATATATTGTCGGTATCGTCCAAACAGTGTGTGCATGCGCGGTATCCCTTGTTTGTCTATCCTGAAAGGTTACTGAGAGCAGGCCAATCATTGATGGTCACGAATAGCAACGCCTTTAGGTCAAATTCTTCCCCCATGTGCTCATCCCACGCAGATACACCTGTTCCATTCCACAGTTGTAAGAGTTCTTCAACTAATGGCCTTAGGTACACATCAATGTCGTTGCCGGGTTGCTTAGGGCCTTGGATGAGCACTGGCATCATAATGAACTTCCGCTTCATGCACAACCAAGGAGGAAGGTTATACAAACATAGAGTCACAGGCCAGGTGCTATGGTTGCTGCTCTGCTCCCCAAAAGGATTAATGCCATCTGCGCTTAGACCAAACCATATGCTCCTTGCGTCATCTGCAAACTCCTTCCCGTACTTTCTTTTGATTTTTCTCCACTGTGACCCGTCAGCGGGTACTCTCAACTTTCCGTCTTTCTTACGGTGTTCTCTGTGCCATCGCATCGCCTTGGCATGCTCTTTGTTTTGGAACAAACATTTCAACCGTGGTATTATAGGAGCATACCACATCACCTTGGCAGGAATCTTCTTCCTGGGGCGCTCGCCCTCGACATCACTAGGGTCATTGCGGCTGATCTTATAGCACAATACACCACATACCGGGCAAGCGTTCAAATCCTCATACTCACCGCAGTAGAGGATGCAATCATTAGGGCATGCATGTATCTTCTGCACGTCTAACCCTAGAGGGCAGACAGCCTT
Organism: Triticum aestivum; assembly: GCF_018294505.1. Lineage (NCBI taxonomy): Eukaryota > Viridiplantae > Streptophyta > Magnoliopsida > Poales > Poaceae > Triticum > Triticum aestivum. Next base: position 542,148,054 of record NC_057806.1, on the reverse strand, counting down.
CTTTGCTTCGTACGTACTCTCGGGAAATTCGTTGTCCTTTGGAAGCATATCCTTTATCATTACCAGCAACTTTCCAAATCCCTTGTCAGATAAACCATTCTCTGCCTTCCATTGCAGCAATTCCAGTGTGGTGCCCAGCTTTTTCTTATCACCTACTCAATTCGGGTACAACAATTTTTTGTGATCCCCTAACATGCGCTGCAACTTCTTCTTCTCCAAATCACTTGCGCAGTTTCTCTTTGCATCGACAATGGCCCGACCTAGATCATCAATGGGCTCATCTGATGCCTCTTCTTCAGCTTCTTTCCGCATTGCCAGCTCAGCTTCTTCCCGCATTACCGGCTCAGCTTCTTCCCCCATTGTTGTATCATCGTATTCAGGGAACCCATGGCCAGGATAGCTGTCGTCGTCCTCTTCTTCTTCATTGTCTTACATCATAACCCCTCTTTCTCCGTGCTTGGTCCAAACATTATAGTGGGGCATGAAACCAGACTTAAACAGGTGGACGTGAATGGTTCTTGACATAGAGTAATTGTGACCATTCTTACAGCAAGCACATGGACAAGGCATTAAACCATCCGCCCGCTTGTTTGCCTCAGCCGCAAGCAGAAAAGTATGCACGCCCTCAACGAACTAGGGAGAGCATCGGTCATCGTACATCCATTACCGGCTCATCTTCATTACACAACACCGAATAGACCAAATTAATACAAGTTCATACATAAAGTTCATACAACACTTAAATGCAACAAACAAATAACTCTCTAGCTAAAGCATTTAAATGCAACAACAAATACGATCAAGATTGCAACTAAGGTAACAATGGATCCAACAGCATAATGATACCAAGCCTCACTATCGATGGCATATTTTCTAATCTTTCTAATCTTCAAGCGCATTTTCTCCATCTTGATCTTGTTATCATCGACGACACCGGCAACATGCAACTCCAATTCCATCTTCTCCCCCTCAATTCTTTTCAATTTTTCTTTCAAGTACTCGTTTTCTCTTTCAACTAAATTTAACCTCTCGACAATAGGGTCGGTTGGAATTTCCGGTTCACATACCTCCTAGAAAAAATTTCTATGTCAACTGGATGGGCATAATTTGTCATAAACATGAAATGCAACTAGTTTTAAAAGAGAATATATATACCACATCCGAATCATAACAAGGACGAGGGCCGACGGGGACAGATATCAAAACCATGGCACTATATGTATAACAAACAACGTACGGGTAAGATAATTATACGAGTAACTATATATCCAAATCACACAAACATCAATTTTTATATAAAATTTCATGAACAAGAGGCTCACCACAAGGTGGTGCCGGTGACGGGACGGTGCGGGCGATCGACGGTGGTTACGACGGAGATTTAGAAGGCACTAAGTAAACCACACCTACATATGCAAACTAAGTGTTATTTTTGACCTCAAATTGCATATAAATCAAATACTAGCACATATATATATATATATATCCCCCCAAATTACTAAACTCACAAATTAATCACTATATAAAGCATTGCAAGAGCTAATCTAGCAATGAGAGATGAAAGGACAAACTTCCTAACCTTTTTGATCATTTGAATGGATGGGGGCCTTCAAATCTTGAGAAAGTTTGGGCAAAATGTGTGATGAGCTCGAGAGGAACAGGGGAAGAACAGAAAGGAGAGGGGAAAGGGGAAGAACAGAGCGAGCTCGGGTGTGAAGGGTTTATGTAGGACGACCTTTAGTACCGGTTCGTGCCACGAACCGGTACTAAAGGGGCTGGAGGGGCCCCAGTCTGACAACATCCTGCCACCACTCTCATTAGTATCGGTTCGTGGCACAAATTGGTGCTAAAGGTTCGCCATGAACCGGTACTAATGAAAGCGGCCCGGCTAGCCGTTAGAACCGGCACTAATGTATACATTAGTGCCAGCTCAAATACAAACCGGCACTAATTTGCTTCACGTTTGACCCTTTTTCTACTTGTGTTACTATATATGGTACGATCTATGATGTCTCTTACTGATTTACCGCTATCGTTTTGGGGTTATGCTTTAGAGACGGCTGCATTCATGTTAAATAGGGCACCATCAAAATCCGTTGAGATGACACCTTATGAACTATGGTTTGGCAAGAAGCCCAAGTTGTCATTTCTTAAAGTTTGGGGCTGCGATGCTTATGTGAGGAAGATTCAAGCTGATAAGCTCAAACCTAAATCGGAGAAATGTGCCTTCATAGGATACCCAAAGGAGACGGTTGGGTACACCTTCTGTCACAGATCCGATGGCAAGATATTCGTTGCTAAGAATGGATCCTCTCTAGAGAAGGAGTTTCTCTCGAAAGAAGTGAGTGGGAGGAAAGTAGAACTTGATGAGATAATTGTACCTGCTCCCTTATTGGAAAGTAGTTCATCACTGAAATCAGTTCCAGTGATTCCTACACTAGTAAGTGACGAAGCTAATGATGATGATCATGAAACTTCTGATCAAGTTACTACCTAACCTCGGAGGTCAACCAGATTGAGATCCGCACCAGAGTGGTACGGTAATCATGTTCTGGAGGTCATGTTACTTGAGCATGATGAACCTACGAACTATGACGAAGCGATAATGAGCCCAGATTCTGCAAAATGGCTTGAGGCCATGAACTCTAAGACGGGATCCATGTATGAGAACAAATTGTGGATTTTGGTTGACTTTCCCGATGATCGATAGGCCATAGAGAATAAATGGATCTTCAAGAAGAAGACTGACGCTGCCGGTAATGTTACTGTCTACAAAGCTCGACTTGTTACAAAAGGTTCTCGACAAGTTCAAGGAGTTGACTATGATGAGACCTTCTCACTCGTAGCGATGCTTAAGTCCATCCGAATCATGTTAGCAATTGTCGCATTTTATGAATATGAAATTTGGCAAATGGATGTCAAAACTGCATTCCTTAATGGATATCTTAAAGAAGAGTTGTATATGATGCAACCAGAAGGTTTTGTCGATCCAAAAGGTGCTAACAAAGTGTGCAAGCTCCAGCGATCCATTTCTGGACTGGTGCAAGCCTCTCGGAGTTGGAATATACGTTTTCATAGTGTGATCAAAGCATATGATTTTATACAGACTTTTGGAGAAGCATGTATTTACAAGAAAGTGAGTGGGAGCTCTGTAGCATTTCTGATATTATATGTAGATGACATATTGTTGATCGGAAATGATACTCAATTTCTGAATAGCATAAAAGGATACTTGAATAAGAAATTTTCAATGAAAGACCTCGGTGAAGCTACTTATATATTAGGCATCAAGATCTATACAGATAGATCAAGACGTTTAATTGGACTTTCACAAAGCACATACCTTGATAAAGTTTTGAAGAAGTTCAAAACGGATCAAGCAAAGAAAGGGTTCTTGCCTGTGTTACAAGGTGTGAAGTTGAGTCAGACTCAATGCCCGACCATTGCAGAAGATAGAGATATAATGAAAGGTGTTCCCTATGCTTCAGCCATAGGCTCTATCATGTATGCAATGATGTGTACCGGACCTGATGTGTGCCTTGCTATCAGTTTAATAGGGAGGTACCGAAGTAATCCAGGAGTGGATCACTAGACAGGAGTCAAGAACATCCTGAAATACCTGAAAAGGACTGGATATGTTTCTCGTATATGGAGGTGACAAAGAGCTCGTCGTAAACGGTTATGTCGATGCAAGCTTTGACACTGATCCGGATGACTCTAAGTCACAAACCGGATACGTGTTTTTATTAAATGGTGGAGCTATCAGTTGGTTCAGTTTCATGGAGAGCATCGTGGCGGGATCTACGTGTGAAGCAGAGTACATAGCTACTTCGGAAGCAGCAAATGAAGGAGTCTGGAAGAAGGAGTTCATCTCCGATCTAGGTGTCATACCTAGTGCATCGGGTCCAATGAAAATCTTTTGTGACAATACCGGTGCAATTTCCTTGGCAAAGGAATCCAGATTTCACAAGAGAACCAAGCACATCATGAGACGCTTCAATTCATCCGTGATCAAGTCAAGGAGGGAGACATAGAGATTTGCAAGATACATACGGACCTGAATGTTGCTGACCCGTTGACTAAGCCTCTCTCACGAGCAAAACATGATCAGCACCAAGACTCCATAGGTGTTAGATGATACGTCTCCATCGTATCTACTTTTCCAAACACTTTTGCCCTTCTTTTGGACTCTAACTTGCATGATTTGAATGGAACTAACCCGGACTGATGCTGTTTTCAGCAGAATTATCACCGTGTTATTTTCGTGCAGAGATAAAAGTTGTCGGAATGACCTGAAAATCAATGGAGATTATTTTTGGAATATATAAAAAATACTGGAAGAAATATCTACGTCAGGGGGCCCACACCCTGTCCACGAGGGTGGAGGCGCCCTACGCCCTAGGCACGCCCCACTACCTCGTGGGCCCCCTGACGCTCCACCGACCTCAGCCTTGACTACATATATTAAATTTTGGGGGAAAATCAAAGTGAAGGATTCATCGCGTTTTACGATGTGAAGGTGCCGCCAAGCCCTAAACTCTCTCAGGAGGGCTGATCTGGAGTCCGTTCGGGGCTCCGGAGAGGGGAATCCGTCGCCATCGTCATCATTAACCATCCTCCATCACCAATTTCATGATGGTCACCGCCGTGCGTGAGTAATTCCATCGTAGTTTGCTGGACGGTGATGGGTTGGATGAGATTTATCATGTAATCGATTTAGTTTTTTTAGGGTTTGATCCCTAGTATCCACTTTGTTCTGAGATTGATGTTGCTATGACTTTGCTATGCTTAATGCTTTCATCTGGTACTCTAGGGCCCGAATGCCATGATTTCAGATCTGAACATATTATGTTTTCATCAATATATGAGAGTTCTTGATCCTATCTTGCAAGTCTATAGTCACCTATTATGTGTTATGATCCGTTAACCCCGAAGTGACAATAATCGGGATACTTACCGGTGATTACCATAGTTTGAGGAGTTCATGTATTCACTATGTGTTAATGCTTTGGTCCGGTAATCTATTAAAATGAGGCCTTAATATCCCTTAGTTTCCAATAGGACCCCGCTGCCACGAGAGGGTAGGACAAAAGATGTCATGCAAGTTCTTTTCCATAAGCACGTATGACTATAATCAGAATACATGCCTACATTACATTGATGAATTGGAGGTAGTTCTGTGTCACCCTATGTTATGACTGTTACATGATCGATCGCATCTGGCATAATTCTGTATCACCAATCCATTGCCTACGAGCTTTTCCTATATTGTTCCTCTCTTATTTACTTTTCCGCTGCTACTGTTACCATCACTTTAAAACCGAAAAATATTATGTTTGCTACCGTTACCTTTTGCTATCGTTACCACTACTATCATATTACTTTGCTACTAAATACTTTGTTGCAGATATTAAGTTTCCAGGTGTGGTTGAATTGACAACTCAGCTGCTAATACTCGAGAATATTCTTTGGCTCCCCTTGTGTCGAATCAATAAATTTGGGTTGAATATTCTACCCTCGAAAACTGTTGCGATCCCCTATACTTGTGGGTTATCAAGAACATTTTCTGGCGCTGTTTCCGGGAGGGTAGCTCTATTCTTTGAGTCACCTAGGTTTTATATATGCTTATCATTATCAAGAACTTGAAAGATCAAAGAACCAAGATTTTTCCCTCAACTATGAGGGGAGGTAAGGAATTGCCATCTAGCTCTGCACTTGATTCACCTTCTCTTTTGAGTAAACTTGCGACACCTAAACCTGCTTCTGCTATTAATTCTTATATGTCGCATGTTATTGATGATGCCATTTCTGCTATGCGTGATACTTATGATGAAACTACTTCTATGCTTGATACTACTGTGCCACTTGGTGAATTTCTTGATGAACAACTTGCTAGGGCTAGAGAGAATGAAATTATTGAAACTGATAATATTGATGAAAGTGATGATGAAGATTCTCCCCCTAGATATGAATTACCTGTTGTTCCTGAGGGTTATGTTATGGATGAAGAAACTGCTAGAGACTTTCTTGCTTGCAATGATAGGAGTGATCTTGAGAAACTATTAGCTAAGCTGAAACAAAAATCTCTGAATGCTAGAATGAAATATGATCCCGCTTATTCTACTTCACCTATCTTTGTTACTGATCAGGATTATGAATTCTCTGTCGACCCTGATATAATTACTTTGGTTGAATCTGATCCTTTCTATGGCTATGAATCTGAAACTGTTGTGGCACATCTTACTAAATTAAATGATATAGCCACCCTGTTCGCTAATGATGAGAAAACTCGCTACTACTATATCCTTAAAATATTTCCGTTCTCATTAAAGGGTGATGCTAAGATATGGTTTAATTCTCTTGATCCTGGTTGTGTGTGTAGTCCCCGGGATATGATTTATTACTTCTCTGCTAAATATTTCCCTGCTCATAAGAAACAAGCTGCTTTAAGGGAAATATATAAATTTGTGCAAATTGAAGAAGAGAGTCTCCCACAAGCTTGGGGGAGGCTTCTCCAATTACTTAATGCTTTGCCTGATCATCCTCTCAAGAAAAATGAAATACTTGATATATTTCATAGTGGACTAACCGAAGCTTCCAGAGACCACCTGGATAGTTGTGCTGGTTGTGTATTCAGGGAAAAAACTATTGATCTAGCTGAAATTCTATTGAATAATATGTTGACTAATGAAAATAATTTGACACTTCCTAAACCAACTCCTAAGCCAACTCCGAAGAAAAGGGGTATTCTATTTCTCAGTCCTGAAGATATGCAAGAGGCAAAGAAATCTATGAAAGAAGAAGGTATTAAAGCTGAAGATGTTAAGAATTTACCACCCGTTGAAGAAATACATGGTCTTAATTCATCACCTATTGAAGAAACACACAGTCTTGATAACCCAACACAGGTACTAAAGGTAAATTCTCTCTATAGATATGATAAAGTTGAAATCCCTCCTACTAAGTTTGCTAGCCAATGTTTGGATGAATTCGATTACTTTATGGTTAAGCAAGAAGATTTTAATGCTTATGTTGGTACACAATTGAAACATAATGCTTATATGATCGAACACTTGACTGATTATATGGCTAATGTTAAAGGTGAAATTAAACTTATTAGTAAACATGCTTTTATGGTTACCACTCAAGTAGAACAAGTACTAATAGCTCAGAATGATTTGCTCAGTGAATTAAATAGTAAGAAAAATAATAATGATGTTAGAGTAGTGACTAGAGGTGGTAAAATGACTCAGGAACCTTTGTATCCTGAAGGCCATCCTAAGAGAATTGAGCAAGATTCTTAGAGAACTAATGTAGATGCACCTAGTCCTTATAAAAGGAAGAAAAAGAAAAATGATAGGATTTTGCGTGCTTCTAGTGAACCTGTTGTTGACACACCTGAGAATCCCAATGATATTTCTATTTCTGATGCTGAAACACAAGCTGGTAACGAAGATGAACCTAGTGATAATGTTAATGATGATGTTCATGTCGATGCTCAACCTAGCAATGACAATGATGTAGAGGTTGAACCTGTTGTTGATATTGATATCCCACAATCAAAGAATCAACGTTATGATAAGAGACTTTGTTGCTAGGAAGCACGGTAAAGAAAGAGACCCATGGGTTCGGAAACCCATGCATTTTCCTCCTAAACCATCCAAGAAAAAGGATGATGAGGATTTTGAGCGCTTTGCTGCAATGATTAGACGTATCTTTTTGCGTATGCATTTGACCGATATGCTTAAAATGAATCCTTATGATAAGTACATGAAGGATATTGTTACTAATAAAAGAAAGATACCGGAATCTGAAATTTCCACCATGCTTGCTAATTATACTTTTAAGGGTGGAATACCAAAGAAACTAGCAGATCCAGGAGTACCAACTATACCATGATCCATTAAAAGAAAATATGTTAGAACTACTTTATGTGATCTTGGAGCCGGTGTTAGTGTTATGCCTCTCTCTTTATATCATAGACTTGATTTGAATAAGTTGACACCTAGTGAAATTATCTTTGCAAATGGCTGATAAATCAACTTCTATACCTGTCGGTATTTGTGACGATGTGCCTGTTGTGGTTGCAAACATTACTATTTTAACGGACTTTGTTATTCTTGATATTCCCGAGGATGATAGTATGTATTATTCTGGGAAGACCCTTTTTGAATACTGCAGGGGCTGTTATTGATTGCAACAAAGGCAATGTCACTTTTCATGTTAATGGCAATGAGCATACGGTACACTTTCCGAGGAAACAACCTCAAGTTCATAGTATAAACTCTATCAGAAAAATTTCGACGATTATTTTTGGAGGTTTTGAATTTCCTCTACCTACTGTCAAGAAGAAATATGATATTCTTATTATTGGGGACGTGCATATCCCCGTTGAGGTAACATAGTGTTATTCGAAATTTCTCCGATTTCATGTTACGTGAAATGAATTTGTTAACAAGACATGATCAACCTTGTTAGTGGATTCCTTTTGATGAGCATGAGATGGATGAAGTTAGAAAACACAACAAGAAATGGTATTTTTTTAATTTTCTGTTATTTATATTAAATAAATAAAAATAGTATTTTTCTGTCAGTCTCCTGAATTATCCATGCAATAAAAAAATACCCCGAAAATGAAAGTTCTCCAAATGCCCTAAAATTTAAATATGATTTTTTCTGGAATATTTGAAGATATCTGGCACTGAGAATACAGCAGGGGAGCAAGCACCTAGCCACGAGGGTCCAGGGCGCGCCTCGTGGGCCCATGGTGGCTCCCCTCCACTTATTCCAGCCACCACACACTCCTTCTTCCTCCCAAAAAAATCGCTAACCAGCTCAAGCACGAGTTCTACCTCATCTTGCTGCCATTTTCGATCTCCTTGCTCAAAGCTCCATTCACAAAACTGCTTTGGGGGATTGTTCTTTGGTATGTGACTCCTCCGTTGGTCCAATTAGTTTTTGTTCTAGTGTTTTATTCATTGCAAATTTTTGCTGCTTAGGTGACCCTATTCTTGAACTTGCATGTCAAATTTATATGGTCAAAAGTAGTTTTAATGCATGATATAGTCTCTAGGCACTTGTCGGGTAGGTGCTATCAATTTTGTTGAGTTTGGTTCACTTTTATTTTGATGTTACTAAAAATTTCAGAAATTTTTTAGAGGCGGAAATATGTTTAGGAAAATGTACCAAGGTGGTTCTTCAAGGAAGCAAGGACCCAGGCCCTCAATGCGTGAGCCGGACGATGAACCACCAAGGGACACTCAAGTGCGGCCTTGTGAATGGCCGTCAGAGGACTTCATGGTTCAAGCAGGAATCAAGGAGGAATTTGACGCATATGAGCGTAATGCTGCTCTGGAGAGCTTCGAGGCAGATAAGTGCCGTCAATACCTCTATTTAACTGATTCATTTGTGAGAAGGGTTAAATTTTCATCATCACGCAATTCTCATACTGTCCTGTTTGATCTTTATGAAAGTTCTTATACTATGGACTTAGAAGATTTTAAAACTGCTTGTAAACTTCCACAATGGGGTAGCACTAGTGAGCCTCGCAAATCTAAGTTTAGAGATTTTCTTGCTAGTATAACTGTGGGAGAGTCTAGAGATATAACACAAGCTACCATAGGGAGGATTCATTTTCCTGCTATATATTATTTTGCTCTCTTCATAGGTAGATGCATCAATGGTATGGATGAAGCATGTCACATGTGTGTCCCTGATCGCTGTGTTCTCGGGAGTGCTGTAGTAGGAGATAAACATTATAATTTGGGAGCCATTGTTGCACGTAGGTTGCAAAATAATCGTATTCATGGAGATTTCTTTGGTGGAATTTATGCAACTCGTATAGCTAACTTTCTTGAGATACCCATACGTGGAGATATATCGAGTTGGCTCCTTCTTATTTAGATTACGAGGCTATGGTTCGTCATCAGTTTGTTGAGAGGAACGATCAGTTCCTCCAGTACCGACTAATCTTTGACAGACGATGCACCTATCAGGTCGCCCTCCCTACTCCTACTTTCTTTGACTTTCAGGCAAAGGGGCGACATTTTATAACCAAGGACGAAGCGACCGAGTACGAGAGGAGGGAGGAGACAACTCGCCTCCAAGCTACAGCTCATCAGGCAATTGCCGTTGCATCTCAGTACGACCCCAACTACAACTTTGGATATCCGCCAGGCCAGCCGTGGCCATAGACCAACTTAGGCCAAAAGCCTCAGCTTGGGGGAGCACGTATCTCTCACCGACATTACATTCCTGTTCAGACACTCATGCTAGTTGTCGGTGCTCATACTTTTTCATTGTAATATCCATGCTAGTATTTCCCTTTCTATGCTTTCTTCTTGTGTGTTTGATAAACCTTAAGAAAAACCAAAAAAATTAGTTATAGCTTTTAGTTAGTTTACTTCCCATGCGGTAGTAGTAATTAAAAAGAAAACCCAAAAAGATTTCTCCTTCTTCTTTTGCTTGTTGGGAGCTTTCCCGTGTAAATAGTTTTATTTCTTTCTTGTTCTTTGGGGGTTGAGAGGAGAAGACCATGATTAAAATGTTGAGTGGCTCTCATATGCATTATTGTTGATCTAACAAAGAGCCCATATTACCTTATCTTCTATCTTGAATTGAATGCTTGCAGATTCCAGCTTAGTCCACTTCACGTGCACTATTATTATTTCCACACTATTCGGTCATGCAAGTGAAAGACGATAATGATGATTATATGATGAACTTATTGAGATGAGAAAAGTTGGTATCAACTCGACCTCTCTTGTTTTTGTAAATATGATTAGTTCATTGTTCCTGATTCAGCCTATTATGAATGAACATGTTTGCAATGACAATTAGAGATTGTAGTTGCTTATGCCATGCTTAACTTAATTAGCTAGGAGCTTAAAATTGTTTACTTGCGTGCCAACATGCTATTAAAATGGTTGTGATGTGGTATGATAGGGTGGTATCCTCTTTTGAATGATTCGAGTGGCTTGACTTAGCACATGTTCACGCATGTAGTTGAAACAAAATCAACATAGCCTCTATGATATTTATGTTCATGGTTCATTATATCCTACTCATGCTTGCATTCGGTGTTGATTAATTTTAATGCATGTTTGTGACTGTTGTTGCTCTCTAGATGGTCACTTCCCAGTCTTTTTCTAGCCTTCACTTGTACTAAGCGGGAATACTGCTTGTGCATCCAATTCCATAAACCCCAAAGTTGTTCAATATGAGTCCACCATACCTACCTATATACGGTATCTACCTGCCGTTCCAAGTAAATTTGTATGTGCCAAACTCTAAACCTTCAAATAAACATTCTGTTTTGTATGCTCGAATAGCTCATGTATCAACTAGGGTTGTCTGTATCTTCCATGCTAGGCGGGTTATTCGCAAGAGGAGTGGACTCCGCTCCTCACTCTCGAGAACATGGCTGGTCACCGGGATGCCCAGTCCCATGGTTTATGCAAATCAAATCAAAATAACTGCAAACAAAACTCCCCAGGATTGTTCTTAGTTGGAGGCAATTGGTGTTTCGAGCAAGCCATGGATTGATGCTTGTTGGCGGAGGGGTAGTATAAACTTTACCATTCTGTTTGGGAACCACATATAATGTGTGTAGCATGGAAGATATCGAGATCGGTTGTTATGTTGACAATGAAAGTATACCGCTCAAAATATTATTCATATCTATTTCAAAACCGAGCTCTGGCACCTCTACAAATCCCTACTTCCCTCTGCAAAGGGCCTATCCATTTACTTTTATGTTGAGTCATCATCCTCTTATTAAATAGCACCAGTTAGAGAGCAACGCTGTCATTTGCATTCATTACTATTAGTTTACATTGAGTATGACTTGACTGGATCTCTTTTACCATGAATTAGAATGTCTAGTCAGTCCTTGATCTTTAAAGGTGCTCTGCATTTATGTTTTGCGGTCTCAGAAAGGGCTAGCAAGATACCATCTTGTTATATCATATCATGATTGTTTTGATAAGGTGTTATAACTGAACCAGGACTAATGTGAAAACTGCCCTGGACCAAAGCCCTGTTTTCTACTAGTGGTGTGTAGCATGGAAGATATCGAGATCTCTCGGTTGTTATGTTGACAATGAAAGTATACCGCTCAAAATATTATTCATATCTATTTCAAAACTGAGCTCTGGCGCCTCTACAAATCCCTGCTTCCCTCTGCGAAGGGCCTATCCATTTACTTTTATGTTGAGTCATCATCCTCTTATTAAATAGCACTAGTTGGAGAGCACCACTGTCATTTGCATTCATTACTGTTAGTTTACATTGAGTATGACTTGACTGGATCTCTTTTACCATGAATTACAATGTCTAGTCAGTCCTTGATCTTTAAAGGCGCTCTGCATTTATGTTTTGCGGTCTCAGAAAGGGCTAGCGAGATACCATCTTGTTTTTCTCCGAGATTTATTATTATTGCTTGCTAGTTGATTATGCCATTGATATGAGTAAACATGAGACCTAAATGTTATTGTTAATATGGTTAGTTCATAATCTTTGTTGAAAACTTGAATCCTGGCTTTACATATTTACAACAACAAGAGCAAACCGAGTTTGTAAATGTTTTTCTTTATCACTTTCAGTTTATCAACCGAATTGCTTGAGGACAAGCAAAGGTTTAAGCTTGGGGGAGTTGATATGTCTCCGTCGTATCTACTTTTCCAAGCACTTTTGCCCTTGTTTTCGACTCTAACTTGCATGATTTGAATGGAACTAACCCAGACTGACACTGTTTTCAGCAGAATTGCCATGGTGTTATTTTTGTGCAGAAATAAAAGTTCTCGGAATGACCTGAAAATCAACGGAGATTAGTTTTGGAATATATAAAAAATACTGGAAGAAAGATCCACGTCAGGGGGCCCACACCCTATCCACGAGGGTGGGGGCGCGCCCTACCCCCTGGGCGCGCCCCCCTGCCTCGTGGGCCCCCTGACGCTCCACCGTTCTCAACCTTGACGATACGGAGAGCTCATTGTCCAAGGGGCCATTTTCTGTGAAGATTCTATCTCAAATAATTAAATCTATCTCAAATCTATGAAGATTCTATATAAACATGATAAAAGAATATAATCGATTGACGTGTCCAACTCAGTAATGACAAGGACCAATATACATCTCTAACTAGCACCCAATCAATTGCTTATCAATACCTTATCGCGAGAATGAAGTCAATAGGACTCAATTGATCATTGTCTATACATCTTATTAATCATCATGGCAAAATCGCTAGGGCTTAGTTGCATAGAATACCATTTGTGGAATTGGCCGCTTACCTCTTAGCATGGAGACTGATGATGTAGTGCAACATTGAACATGAGGGAGAGGCAATGCATTGATGGAGAGGGCGGGGCAAGCGGGTGCCGACAGTCGGTGGCGTGTGGAGAAAAAATGTTGCGCACATGTTATGTGCGTGATGGATCGGTCGAAACTCCTAGAGTGTGGATTTGTAGGCCATTGTGTGTGGGTGTGTCTATAGCTGGCTCTTAGAGAGCGCTCCTTCATGCCTTGACATGATGAGTTGGCTCATCAGATTATCTAATTCCTATATGACACCCTCCCTCTCTTTGTGGGGTATTATTGGGTGGCCACCAGGTGACCAAGGCTCAAGGTGCTTGACTTGCTATGTTAGATGACGATGGAATCTAAAGACCTCCTGTGTTTTGGTTGATACTCTATGATCCATTATCATGACATATTGTACTATTCTGTGCACGGGGGGGGGGGGGGCAACTCTTTCATCCATGAGTGGTTGTGTTGGTTTGTTGTGTGCCTAGTCTGAGCTTTGTAATTTGTTTTCTCCTAGTTCATTAATGGTTCGTAAAAAAGATATGTTCCTACTTTTTATAGTGGGGAGGGTGCAACATCTTTCGATGCTTATTTTACCTATTATTGTTAGTGACCATCCTTCACTTCTATCGGGCACTAAAACTTCCATGTCTAAATCTAAATAGTTTCTAAAGTTTCAGAATCGAAGGGTTTTAGTACAAGAGTTCCAAAATGTTAGATAATTTGTTTGCGCTAGTTCATCTAATAAAACCATAGATCTTTAGAGTTTCTAGCATAGAAGGCTCCTTGAAAATGTTTAACGGGGTTCCCCTGTTAAATTCGGATGTAACTTTTCGAGTAGATGATTTTTCATATAAAAAACGTTTTAATCCGAGTTCGTATGCAAAAGTTATGCCCATTTTACAAATTCCAGAGAGATTTTGCAAATAAACTCAAAATTCATATTTGTAAATTTTCCCAACAAGTAGACCACATATCACATGGGAAACTTATTTTATTTTATTTTATTGACATCATTTTCTTTTTTTTCTAAAACTGAAAAGGCGGTCCACAGGGGGGGATGAAAATGGGACCTTTAGTACCGGTTCGTGCCATGAACCGGTACTAATGCCTCAAAACCCATTAGTACTGGTTGGTGACACCAACCGGTACTAAAGGTCTGGACTAATGGGCATCGCACCGTTTAGTCCTGGTTCATGGCACGAACCAGGACTAAAGGGCCCAGGTGAACCGGGACTAATGCCTTAGCCGCACAAACCGGGATAAATGCTCACATTAGTCCCGGTTCTTAACTGAACCGGGACTAATGTGAAAACTGCCCTGGACCAAAGCCCTGTTTTCTACTAGTGGTGTGTAGCATGGAAGATATCGAGATCTCTCGGTTGTTATGTTGACAATGAAAGTATACCGCTCAAAATATTATTCATATCTATTTCAAAACTGAGCTCTGGCGCCTCTACAAATCCCTGCTTCCCTCTGCAAAGGGCCTATCCATTTACTTTTATGTTGAGTCATCATCCTCTTATTAAATAGCACCAGTTGGAGAGCACCGCTGTCATTTGCATTCATTACTGTTAGTTTACATTGAGTATGACTTGACTGGATCTCTTTTACCATGAATTACGATGTCTAGTCAGTCCTTGATCTTTAAAGGCGCTCTGCATTTATGTTTTGCGGTCTCAGAAAGGGCTAGCGAGATACCATCTTGTTATATCATATCATGATTGTTTTGATAAGGTGTTATCATCGGAGATTTATTATTATTGCTTGCTAGTTGATTATGCCATTGATATGAGTAAACATGAGACCTAAATGTTATTGTGAATATGGTTAGTTCATAATCTTTGCTGAAAACTTGAATCCTGGCTTTACATATTTACAACAACAAGAGCAAACAGAGTTTGTAAATATGCACTGGGAGACTGAAGGAAATACTTGTGGTTTATCATTAGAATCATTACAATGTAATTTAGATCATTGACTCTAGTGCAAGTGGGAGACTGAAGGAAATATGCACTAGAGGCAATAATAAAGTTGTTATTTATATTTCCTTATATCATGAGTTAGTTAGGGGATGTTGCATTATGGAGAGTGAGGCGGGGGAGGCAGTGGAGGCAGGTGGAATATGAAGGGGCAACAGTGATAGATTTATAGGCGACTGGGGGCAGTTGGATTCTATGGCGGTTGCGTTTACGAGGGCGCAGTGAGAGGCAGAGGGAGGCGGAGAGAGGTAGGGGAGCCTGAATCCATGGCGGCGGTGTGTGGGTGGGTGCATCTGGAGGTTTAACGCTCAGGGGAGGGGCCGTCTAGAAGTTTCACATCGCGTGGCATGTGGGTCTGTGGCCGTTTTTGCCTTTGGACACGACGGTGCATGACACAAATTAACACCCCCTTGGGCTGATTGTTTGGGCAGCCCTAAAATGGGACCACAGAAATATATGTTCTTTGCATAACATGCCCTATTTTGTATCCGCTATTGGAGATGCTCTCGCAGAAATCTCCACCTCGTATGTTGGCTCCTCATTCCTCAATAATAATAATAAAACTGTTGGGGTCTCCCTCCTATTTCGCATGGGCCAAACAGTGGGCCATTCCTGAGAATTTGGGGGCCGGGTCGGAATTAGGACCCACACCCCTTAACAAAATTACGGAAAATATTAGTCTATACATGTATGCACATAGTATTATTAATAAACATTTAAAGTGCTTCATAGGGAATTTTCATTCAAAAAATACATACATATTAATTCAAAATTTCTTTTAAAATATGGACATACCAAATCACTAATTATGGCATTGATATAAATCTCATCCAACATTTTCTTCTCAATGTATAAAGTTACCAACCATTTAACATTTCTTGAGATATTATAGACCTCTGTAACCTCACGAATTAATATAATCGGTCCCCCCTTTTTTCACTGCTAGGTGCATACAATGCAGAATTAAAGAAACAAATAATAATTAAATCTATCTCAAATCTATGAAGATTCTATATAAACATGATAAAAGAATATAATCGATTGACGTGTCCAACTCAGTAATGACAAGGACCAATATACATCTCTAACTAGCACCCAATCAATTGCTTATCAATACCTTATCGCGAGAATGAAGTCAATAGGCCTCAATTGATCACTTTCTATACATCTTATTAATCATCGTGGCAAAATCGCTTGGGCTTAATTGCGTAGAATACCATTTGTGGAATTGGCCGCTTACCTCTTAGCGTGGAGACTGATGATGTAGTGTAACATTGAACATGAGGGAGAGGTAATGCATTGATGGCGAGGGCGGGGCAAGCGGGTGCCGATAGTCAGTGGCGTGTGGAGAAAAAATGTTGGGCACATGTTATGTGCGTGATGGATCGGTCGAAACTCCTGGAGTGTGGATTTGTAGGCCATTGTGTGTGGGTGTGTCTATAGCTGGCTCTTAGAGAGCGCTCCTTCATGCCTTGACATGATGAGTTGGCTCATCAGATTATCTAATTCCTATATGACACCCTCCCTCTCTTTGTGGGGTATTATTGGGTGGCCACCAGGTGACCAAGGCTCAAGGTGCTTGACTTGCTATGTTAGATGACGATGGAATCTAAAGACCTCCTGTGTTTTGGTTGATACTCTATGATCCATTATCATGACATATTGTACTATTCTTTGCGCGGGGGGGGGGGGGCAACTCTTTCATCCATGAGTGGTTGTGTTGGTTTGTTGTGTGCCTAGTCTGAGCTTTGTAATTTGTTTTCTCCTAGTTCATTAATGGTTCGTAAAAAAGATATGTTCCTACTTTTTATAGTGGGGAGGGTGCAACATCTTTCGATGCTTATTTTACTTATTATTGTTAGTGACCATCCTCCACTTCTATCGGGCACTAAAACTTCCATGTCTAAATCTAAATAGTTTCTGAAGTTTCAGAATCGAAGGGTTTTAGTACAAGAGTTCCAAAATGTTAGATAATTTGTTTGCGCTAGTTCATCTAATAAAACCATAGATCTTTAGAGTTTCTAGCATAGAGGGCTCCTTGAAAATGTTTGATGGGGTTCCGCCTGTTAAATTTGGATGTAACTTTTCGAGTAGATGATTTTTCATATAAAAAACTTTTTAATCCGAGTTCGTATGCAAAAGTTATGCCCATTTTACAAATTCCAGAGAGATTTTGCAAATAAACTCAAAATTCATATTTGTAAATTTTCCCAACAAGTAGACCACATATCACATGGGAAATTTATTTTATTTTATTGACATTTCCATCATTTTCTTTTGTTTTTTCTAAAACTGAAAAGGCGGTCCACGGGGGGGGGGGGGGGGGGTGTTGAAAATGGGACCTTTAGTACCGGTTCGTGCCATGAACCGGTACTAATGCCTCAAAACCCATTAGTACCGGTTGGTGGCACCAACCGGTACTAAAGGTCTGGACTAATGGGCGTCGCACCGTTTAGTCCCGGTTCGTGGCACAAACCGGGACTAAAGGGCCCAGGTGAACCGGGACTAATGCCTTAGCCGCACGAACCGAGATAAATGCTCACATTAGTCCCGGTTCTTAACTGAACCGGGACTAATGTGAAAACTGCCCTGGACCAAAGCCCTGTTTTCTACTAGTGGTGTGTAGCATGGAAGATATCGAGATCTCTCGGTTGTTATGTTGACAATGAAAGTATACCGCTCAAAATATTATTCATATCTATTTCAAAACTGAGCTCTGGCACCTCTACAAATCCCTGCTTCCCTCTGCGAAGGGCCAATCCATTTACTGTTATGTTGAGTCATCATCCTCTTATTAAATAGCACTAGTTGGAGAGCACCGCTGTCATTTGCATTCATTACTGGTAGTTTACATTGAGTATGACTTGACTGGATCTCTTTTACCATGAATTACAATGTCTAGTCAGTCCTTGATCTTTAAAGGCGCTCTGCATTTATGTTTTGCGGTCTCAGAAAGGGCTAGCGAGATACCATCTTGTTATATCATATCATGATTGTTTTGATAAGGTGTTGTCATCGGAGATTTATTATTATTGCTCGCTAGTTGATTATGCCATTGATATGAGTAAACGTGAGACCTAAATGTTATTGTGAATATGGTTAGTTCATAATCTTTGCTGAAAACATGAATCCTGGCTTTACATGTTTACAACAACAAGAGCAAACAGAGTTTGTAAATATGCACTGGGAGACTGAAGGAAATACTTGTGGTTTATCATTAGAATCATTACAATGTAATCTAGATCATTGACTCTAGTGCAAGTGGGAGACTGAAGGAAATATGCACTAGAGGCAATAATCAAGTTGTTATTTATATTTCCTTATATCATGAGTTAGTTACGGGATGTTGCATTATGGAGAGTGACGCGGGGGAGGCAGTGGAGGCAGGTGGAATATGAAGGGGCAACAGCGACAGATTTAGAGGCGACTGGGGGCAGTTGGATTCTGTGGCGGTTGCGTTTACGATGGCGCAGTGAGAGGCAGAGGGAGGCGGAGAGAGGTAGGGGAGCCTGAATCCATGGCGGCAGTGTGTGGGTGGGTGCATCTGGAGGTTTAACACTCACGGGAGGGGCTGTCTAGAAGTTTCACATCGCGTGGCATGTGGGTCTGTGGCCGTTTTTGCCTTTGGACACGACGGTGCATGAAACAAATTAACACCCCCTTGGGCTGATTGTTTGGGCAGCCCTAAAATGGGACCATAGAAATATATGTTTTTTTGCATAACATGCCCTATTTTGTATCCGCTATTGGAGATGCTCTCGCAGAAATCTCCACCTCGTATGTTGGCTCCTCATTCCTCAATAATAATAATAAAACTGTTGGGGTCTCCCTCCTATTTCGCATGGGCCAAACAGTGGGCCATTCCGGAGAATTTGGGGGCCGGGTCGCAATTAGGACCCACACCCCTTAACAAAATTACGAAAAATATTAATCTCTACATGTATGCACATAGTATTATTAATAAACATTTAAAGTGCTTCATAGGGAATTTTCATTCAAAAAATACATACATATTAATTCAAAATTTCTTTTAAAATATGGACATACCAAATCACTAATTATGGCATTGATATAAATCTCATCCAACATTTTCTTCTCAATGTATAAAGTTACCAAACCATTTAACATTTCTTGAGATATTATAGACCTCTGTAACCTCACGAATTAATATAATCGTTCCCCCCTTTTTTCACTGCTAGGTGCATACAATGCAGAATTAAAGAAACAAACAATAATTAAATCTATCTCAAATCTATGAAGATTCTATATAAACATGATAAAAGAATATAATCGATTGACGTGTCCAACTCAGTAATGACAAGGACCAATATACATCTCTAACTAGCACCCAATCAATTGCTTATCAATACCTTATCGCGAGAATGAAGTCAATAGGCCTCAATTGATCACTGTCTATACATCTTATTAATCATCGTGGCAAAATCGCTTGGGCTTAATTGCGTAGAATACCATTTGTGGAATTGGCCGCTTACCTCTTAGCATGGAGACTGATGATGTAGTGTAACATTGAACATGAGGGAGAGGCAATGCATTGATGGCGAGGGCGGGGCAAGTGGGTGCCGACAGTCGGTGGCGTGTGGAGAAAAAATGTTGGCACATGTTATGTGCGCGATGGATCGGTCGAAACTCCTGGAGTGTGGATTTGTAGGCCATTGTGTGTGGGTGTGTCTATAGCTGGCTCTTAGAGAGCGCTCCTTCATGCCTTGACATGATAAGTTGGCTCATCAGATTATCTAATTCCTATATGACACCCTCCCTCTCTTTGTGGGGTATTATTGGGTGGCCACCAGGTGACCAAGGCTCAAGGTGCTTGACTTGCTATGTTAGATGACGATGGAATCTAAAGACCTCCTGTGTTTTGGTTGATACTCTATGATCCAGTATTGTGACATATTGTACTATTCTGTGCGCAGGGGGGGGGCAACTCTTTCATCCATGAGTGGTTGTGTTGGTTTGTTGTGTGCCTAGTCTGAGCTTTGTAATTTGTTTTCTCCTAGTTCATTAATGGTTCGTAAAAAAGATATGTTCCTACTTTTTATAGTGGGGAGGGTGCAACATCTTTCGATGCTTATTTTACCTATTATTTTTAGTGACCATCCTCCACTTCTATCGGGCACTAAAACTTCCATGTCTAAATCTAAATAGTTTCTGAAGTTTCAGAATCGAAGGGTTTTAGTACAAGAGTTCCAAAATGTTAGATAATTTGTTTGCGCTAGTTCATCTAATAAAACCATAGATCTTTAGAGTTTCTAGCATAGAGGGCTCCTTGAAAATGTTTGATGGGGTTCCGCCTGTTAAATTTGGATGTAACTTTTCGAGTAGATGATTTTTCATATAAAAAACTTTTTAATCCGAGTTCGTATGCAAAAGTTATGCCCATTTTACAAATTCCACAGAGATTTTGCAAATAAACTCAAAATTCATATTTGTAAATTTTCCCAACAAGTAGACCACATATCACATGGGAAATTTATTTTATTTTATTGACATTTCCATCATTTTCTTTTGTTTTTTCTAAAACTGAAAAGGCGGTCCACGGGGGGGGGGGGTGTTGAAAATGGGACCTTTAGTACCGGTTCGTGCCATGAACCGGTACTAATGCCTCAAAACCCATTAGTACCGGTTGGTGGCACCAACCGGTACTAAAGGTCTGGACTAATGGGCGTCGCACCGTTTAGTCCCGGTTCGTGGCACGAACCGGGACTAAAGGGCCCAGGTGAACCGGGACTAATGCCTTAGCCGCACGAACCGAGATAAATGCTCACATTAGTCCCGGTTCTTAACTGAACCGGGACTAATGTGAAAACTGCCCTGGACCAAAGCCCTGTTTTCTACTAGTGGTGTGTAGCATGGAAGATATCGAGATCTCTCGGTTGTTATGTTGACAATGAAAGTATACCGCTCAAAATATTATTCATATCTATTTCAAAACTGAGCTCTGGCACCTCTACAAATCCCTGCTTCCCTCTGCGAAGGGCCAATCCATTTACTGTTATGTTGAGTCATCATCCTCTTATTAAATAGCACCAGTTGGAGAGCACCGCTGTCATTTGCATTCATTACTGGTAGTTTACATTGAGTATGACTTGACTGGATCTCTTTTACCATGAATTACAATGTCTAGTCAGTCCTTGATCTTTAAAGGCGCTCTGCATTTATGTTTTGCGGTCTCAGAAAGGGCTAGCGAGATACCATCTTGTTATATCATATCATGATTGTTTTGATAAGGTGTTGTCATCGGAGATTTATTATTATTGCTCGCTAGTTGATTATGCCATTGATATGAGTAAACGTGAGACCTAAATGTTATTGTGAATATGGTTAGTTCATAATCTTTGCTGAAAACATGAATCCTGGCTTTACATGTTTACAACAACAAGAGCAAACAGAGTTTGTAAATATGCACTGGGAGACTGAAGGAAATACTTGTGGTTTATCATTAGAATCATTACAATGTAATCTAGATCATTGACTCTAGTGCAAGTGGGAGACTGAAGGAAATATGCACTAGAGGCAATAATCAAGTTGTTATTTATATTTCCTTATATCATGAGTTAGTTACGGGATGTTGCATTATGGAGAGTGACGCGGGGGAGGCAGTGGAGGCAGGTGGAATATGAAGGGGCAACAGCGACAGATTTAGAGGCGACTGGGGGCAGTTGGATTCTGTGGCGGTTGCGTTTACGATGGCGCAGTGAGAGGCAGAGGGAGGCGGAGAGAGGTAGGGGAGCCTGAATCCATGGCGGCAGTGTGTGGGTGGGTGCATCTGGAGGTTTAACACTCACGGGAGGGGCTGTCTAGAAGTTTCACATCGCGTGGCATGTGGGTCTGTGGCCGTTTTTGCCTTTGGACACGACGGTGCATGAAACAAATTAACACCCCCTTGGGCTGATTGTTTGGGCAGCCCTAAAATGGGACCATAGAAATATATGTTTTTTTGCATAACATGCCCTATTTTGTATCCGCTATTGGAGATGCTCTCGCAGAAATCTCCACCTCGTATGTTGGCTCCTCATTCCTCAATAATAATAATAAAACTGTTGGGGTCTCCCTCCTATTTCGCATGGGCCAAACAGTGGGCCATTCCAGAGAATTTGGGGGCCGGGTCGCAATTAGGACCCACACCCCTTAACAAAATTACGAAAAATATTAATCTCTACATGTATGCACATAGTATTATTAATAAACATTTAAAGTGCTTCATAGGGAATTTTCATTCAAAAAATACATACATATTAATTCAAAATTTCTTTTAAAATATGGACATACCAAATCACTAATTATGGCATTGATATAAATCTCATCCAACATTTTCTTCTCAATGTATAAAGTTACCAAACCATTTAACATTTCTTGAGATATTATAGACCTCTGTAACCTCACGAATTAATATAATCGTTCCCCCCTTTTTTCACTGCTAGGTGCATACAATGCAGAATTAAAGAAACAAACAATAATTAAATCTATCTCAAATCTATGAAGATTCTATATAAACATGATAAAAGAATATAATCGATTGACGTGTCCAACTCAGTAATGACAAGGACCAATACACATCTCTAACTAGCACCCAATCAATTGCTTATCAATACCTTATCGCGAGAATGAAGTCAATAGGACTCAATTGATCATTGTCTATACATCTTATTAATCATCATGGCAAAATCGCTAGGGCTTAGTTGCGTAGAATACCATTTGTGGAATTGGCCGCTTACCTCTTAGCATGGAGACTGATGATGTAGTGTAACATTGAACATGAGGGAGAGGCAATGCATTGATGGCGAGGGCGGGGCAAGTGGGTGCCGACAGTCGGTGGCGTGTGGAGAAAAAATGTTGGCACATGTTATGTGCGCGATGGATCGGTCGAAACTCCTGGAGTGTGGATTTGTAGGCCATTGTGTGTGGGTGTGTCTATAGCTGGCTCTTAGAGAGCGCTCCTTCATGCCTTGACATGATAAGTTGGCTCATCAGATTATCTAATTCCTATATGACACCCTCCCTCTCTTTGTGGGGTATTATTGGGTGGCCACCAGGTGACCAAGGCTCAAGGTGCTTGACTTGCTATGTTAGATGACGATGGAATCTAAAGACCTCCTGTGTTTTGGTTGATACTCTATGATCCAGTATTGTGACATATTGTACTATTCTGTGCGCAGGGGGGGGGGCAACTCTTTCATCCATGAGTGGTTGTGTTGGTTTGTTGTGTGCCTAGTCTGAGCTTTGTAATTTGTTTTCTCCTAGTTCATTAATGGTTCGTAAAAAAGATATGTTCCTACTTTTTATAGTGGGGAGGGTGCAACATCTTTCGATGCTTATTTTACCTATTATTTTTAGTGACCATCCTCCACTTATATCGGGCACTAAAACTTCCATGTCTAAATCTAAATAGTTTCTGAAGTTTCAGAATCGAAGGGTTTTAGTACAAGAGTTCCAAAATGTTAGATAATTTGTTTGCGCTAGTTCATCTAATAAAACCATAGATCTTTAGAGTTTATAGCATAGAAGGCTCCTTGAAAATGTTTAACGGGGTTCCCCCTGTTAAATTTGGATGTAACTGTTCGTTTAGATGATTTTTCATATAAAAAACTTTTTAATCCGAGTTCGTATGCAAAAGTTATGCCCATTTTACAAATTCCAGAGAGATTTTGCAAATAAAGTTGAAATTCATATTTGTAAATTTTCCCAACAAGTAGACCACATATCACATGGGAAACTTATTTTATTTTATTTTATTGACATCATTTTCTTTTGTTTTTTGTAAAACTGAAAAGGCGGTCCACAGGGGGGGTTGAAAATGGGACCTTTAGTACCGGTTCGTGCCATGAACCGGTACTAATGCCTCAAAACCCATTAGTACCGGTTGGTGGCACCAACCGGTACTAAAGGTCTGGACTAATGGGCATCGCACCGTTTAGTCCTGGTTCATGGCACGAACCAGGACTAAAGGGCCCAGGTGAACCGGGACTAATGCCTTAGCCGCACAAACCGGGATAAATGCTCACATTAGTCCCGGTTCTTAACTGAACCGGGACTAATGTGAAAACTTCCCTGGACCAAAGCCCTGTTTTCTACTAGTGGTGTGTAGCATGGAAGATATCGAGATCTCTCGGTTGTTATGTTGACAATGAAAGTATACCGCTCAAAATATTATTCATATCTATTTCAAAACTGAGCTCTGGCACCTCTACAAATCCCTGTTTCCCTCTGCAAAGGGCCTATCCATTTACTGTTATGTTGAGTCATCATCCTCTTATTAAATAGCACTAGTTGGAGAGCACCGCTGTCATTTGCATTCATTACTGTTAGTTTACATTGAGTATGACTTGACTGGATCTCTTTTACCATGAATTACAATGTCTAGTCAGTCCTTGATCTTTAAAGGCGCTCTGCATTTATGTTTTGCGGTCTCAGAGAGGGCTAGCGAGATACCATCTTGTTATATCATATCATGATTGCTTTGATAAGGTGTTGTCATCGGAGATTTATTATTATTGCTCGCTAATTGATTATGCCATTGATATGAGTAAACATGAGACCTAAATGTTATTGTGAATATGGTTAGTTCATAACCTTTGCTGAAAACTTGAATTCTGGCTTTACATATTTACAACAACAAGAGCAAACAGAGTTTGTAAATATGCACTGGGAGACTGAAGGAAATACTTGTGGTTTATCATTAGAATCATTGCAATGTAATCTAGATCATTGACTCTAGTGCAAGTGGGAGACTGAAGGAAATATGCACTAGAGGCAATAATCAAGTTGTTATTTATATTTCCTTATATCATGAGTTAGTTACGGGATGTTGCATTATGGAGAGTGAGGCGGGGGAGGCAGTGGAGGCAGGTGGAATATGAAGGGGCAACAGCGACAGATTTAGAGGCGACTGGGGGCAGTTGGATTCTGTGGCGGTTGCGTTTACGACGGCGCAGTGAGAGGCAGAGGGAGGCGGAGAGAGGTAGGGGAGCCTGAATCCATGGCGGCGGTGTGTGGGTGGGTGCATCTGGAGGTTTAACGCTCGCGGGAGGGGCCGTCTAGAAGTTTCACATCGCGTGGCATGTGGGTCTGTGGCCGTTTTTGCCTTTGGACACGACGGTGCATGACACAAATTAACACCCCCTTGGGCTGATTGTTTGGGCAGCCCTAAAATGGGACCACAGAAATATATGTGTTTTTGCATAACATGCCCTATTTTGTATCCGCTATTGGAGATGCTCTCGCAGAAATCTCCACCTCGTATGTTGGCTCCTCATTCCTCAATAATAATAATAAAACTATTGGGGTCTCCCTCCTATTTAGCATGGGCCAAACAGTGGGCCATTCCTGAGAATTTGGGGGCCGGGTCGCAATTAGGACCCACACCCCATAACAAAATTACGGAAAATATTAATCTATACATGTATGCACATAGTATTATTAATAAACATTTAAAGTGCTTCATAGGGAATTTTCATTCAAAAATACATACATATTAATTCAAAATTTCTTTTAAAATATGGACATACCAAATCACTAATTATGGCGTTGATATAAATCTCATCCAACATTTTCTTCTCAATGTATAAAGTTACCAAACCATTTAACATTTCTTGAGATATTATAGACCTCTGTAACCTCACGAATTAATATAATCGTTCCCCCCTTTTTTCACTGCTAGGTGCATATAATGCAGAATTAAAGAAACAAACAATAATTAAATCTATCTCAAATCTATGAAGATTCTATATAAACAAGATAAAAGAATATAATCGATTGACGTGTCCAACTCAGTAATGACAAGGACCAATATACATCTCTAACTAGCACCCAATCAATTGCTTATCAATACCTTATCGCGAGAATGAAGTCAATAGGACTCAATTGATCATTGTCTATACATCTTATTAATCATCATGGCAAAATCGCTAGGGCTTAGTTGTGTAGAATACCATTTGTGGAATTGGCCGCTTACCTCTTAGCATGGAGACTGATGATGTAGTGTAACATTGAACATGAGGGAGAGGCAATGCATTGATGGCGAGGGCGGGGCAAGCGGGTGCCGACAGTCGGTGGCGTGTGGAGAAAAAATGTTGGGCACATGTTATGTGCGTGATGGATCGGTCGAAACTCCTGGAGTGTGGATTTGTAGGCCATTGTGTGTGGGTGTGTTTATAGCTGGCTCTTAGAGAGCGCTCCTTCATGCCTTGACATGATGAGTTGGCTCATCAGATTATCTAATTCCTATATGACACCCTCCCTCTCTTTGTGGGGTATTATTGGGTGGCCACTAGGTCACCAAGGCTCAAGGTGCTTGACTTGCTATGTTAGATGACGATGGAATCTAAAGACCTTCTGTGTTTTGGTTGATACTCTATGATCCATTATCGTGACATATTGTACTATTCTGTGCGCTGGGGGGCAACTCTTACATCCATGGGTGGTTTTGTTGGTTTGTTGTGTGCCTAGTCTGAGCTTTGTAATATGTTTTCTCCTAGTTCATTAATGGTTCGTAAAAAAGATATGCTCCTACTTTTTATAGTGGGGAGGGTGCAACATCTTTCGATGCTTATTTTACCTATTATTGTTAGTGACCATCCTCCACTTCTATCGGGCACTAAAACTTCCATTTCTAAATCTAAATAGTTTCTGAAGTTTCAGAATCGAAGGGTATTAGTACAAGAGTTCCAAAATGTTAGATAATTTGTTTGTGCTAGTTCATCTTATCAAACCATAGATCTTTAG
The DNA here is from genome assembly GCF_018294505.1 of Triticum aestivum. Taxonomy (NCBI): domain Eukaryota; kingdom Viridiplantae; phylum Streptophyta; class Magnoliopsida; order Poales; family Poaceae; genus Triticum; species Triticum aestivum. Next base: position 542,121,025 of record NC_057806.1, on the reverse strand, counting down.
AGTTTCTAGCATAGAAGGCTCCTTGAAAATGTTTAACGGGGTTCCCCCTGTTAAATTCGGATGTAGCTTTTCGAGTAGATGATTTTTCATATAAAAAACTTTTTAATCCGAGTTCGTATGCAAAAGTTATGCCCATTTTACAAATTCCAGAGAGATTTTGCAAATAAAGTCGAAATTCATATTTGTAAATTTTCCCAACAAGTAGACCACATATCACATGGGAAACTTATTTTATTTTATTTTATTGACATTTTCATCATTTTCTTTTGTTTTTTCTAAAACTGAAAAGGTGGTCCACGGGGGGGGGGGGGGGGGGTTGAAAATGGGACCTTTAGTACCGGTTCGTGCCATGAACCGGTACTAATGCCTCAAAACCCATTAGTACCGGTTGGTGGCACCAACCGGTACTAAAGGTCTGGACTAATGGGCATCGCACCATTTAGTCCCGGTTCGTGGCACGAACCGGGACTAAAGGGCCCGGGTGAACCGGGACTAATGCCTTAGCCGCACGAACCGGGATAAATGCTCACATTAGTCCCGGTTCTTAACTGAACCGGGACTAATGTGAAAACTGCCCTCGACCAAAGCCTTGTTTTCTACTAGTGGTGTGTAGCATGGAAGATATCTAGATCTCTCGGTTGTTATGTTGACAATGAAAGTATACCGCTCAAAATATTATTCATATCTATTTCAAAACTGAGCTCTGGTACCTCTACAAATCCCTGCTTCCCTCTACGAAGGGCCTATCCATTTACTTTTATGTTGAGTCATCATCCTCTTATTAAATAGCACCAGTTGGAGAGCACCGTTGTCATTTGCATTCATTACTGTTAGTTTACATTGAGTATGACTTGACTGGATCTCTTTTACCAGGAATTACAATGTCTAGTCAGTCCTTGATCTTTAAGGCGCTCTGCATTTATGTTTTGCGGTCTCAGAAAGGGCTAGCGAGATACCATCTTGTTATATCGTATCATGATTGTTTTGATAAGGTGTTGTCATCGGAGATTTATTATTATTGCTCGCTAATTGATTATGCCATTGATATGAGTAAACATGAGACCTAAATGTTATTGTGAATATGGTTAGTTCATAATCTTTGCTGAAAACTTGAATCCTGTCTTTACATATTTACAACAACAAGAGCAAACAGAGTTTGTAATTGTTTTTCTTTATCACTTTCAGTTTATCAACTGAATTTCTTAAGGACAAGCAAAGGTTTAAGCTTGGGGGAGTTGATATGTCTCCGTCGTATCTACTTTTCCAAGCACTTTTGCCCTTGTTTTTGACTCTAACTTGCATGATTTGAATGGAACTAACCCGGACTGATGATATTTTCAGCAGAATTGCCATGGTGTTATTTTTGGGCAGAAATAAAAGTTCTCGGAATGACCTGAAAATCAACGGAGATTATTTTTGGAAAATACTGGAAGAAAGATCCACCTCAGGGGGCCCACACCCTGTCCACGAGGGTGGGGGCGCACCCTACCCCCCTGGGCGCACCTCGTGCCTCGTGGGGCCCCTGACGCTCCACCATTCTCAACCTTGACTCCATATATTCACTTTCCAGGACAAAAAATCAGAGAGAAGGATTCATCGCGTTTTACGATACGGAGCCGCCGCCAAGCCCTAAAGTCTCTCGGGAGGGTTGATCTGGAGTCCGTTCGGGGCTCCGGAGAGGGGAATCCATCGCCATCGTCATCGTCAACCATCCTCCATCACCGATTTCATGATGCTCACTGCCGTGCATGAGCAATTCCATCGTAGGCTTGCTGGACGTTGATGGGTTGGATGAGATTTATCATGTAATCGAGTTAGTTTTGTTAGGGTTTGATCCCTAGTATCCACTATGTTCTGAGATTGATGTTGCTATGACTTTGCTATGCTTAATGCTTGTCACTAGGGCCCGAGTGCCATGATTTGAGATCTGAACCTATTATGTTTTCATCAATATATGAGAGTTCTTGATCCTATCTTGCAAGTCTATAGTCACCTATTATGTGTTATGATCCGTTAACCCCTAAGTGATAATAATTGGGATACTTGCTGGTGATGACCGTAGTTTGAAGAGTTCATTTATTCATTATGTGTTAATGCTTTGGTCCGATACTGTATTAAATGGAGGCCTTAATATCCCTTAGTTTCCAATAGGACCCCGCTGCCACGGGAGGGTAGGACAAAAGATGTCATGCAAGTTGTTTTCCATAAGCACGTATGACCATATCTGGAATACATGCCTACATTACATTGAGGAACTGGAGCTAGTTCTGTGTCACCCTAGGTTATGAATGTTACACGATCGATCGCATCCGGCATAATTCTCTATCACCGATCTATTGCCTACGAGCTTTTCCTATATTGTTCTTCGCTTTATTTACTTTTTCTGCTGCGACTGTTACCATCGCTACAAAACCCAAAAATATTACTTTTGCTACCGTTATGTTTTGCTATCGTTACCACTACTATCATATTACTTTGCTACTAAATAATTTGTTGTAGATACTAAGTTTCCAGGTGTGGTTGAACTGACAATTCAGCTCCAAATACTCGAGAATATTCTTTGGCTCCCCTTGTGTCGAATCAATAAATTTGGGTTGAATACTCTACCCTCGAAAATTGTTGCGATCCCGTATACTTGTGGTTTATCATTAGAATCATTACAATGTAATATAGATCATTGACTCTAGTGCAAGTGGGTGACTGAAGGAAATATGCACTAGAGGCAATAATAAAGTTGTTATTTATATTTCCTTATATCATGAGTTAGTTACGGGATGTTGCATTATGGAGAGTGAGGCGGGGGAGGCAGTGGAGGCAGGTGGAATATGAAGGGGAAACAGCGACAGATTTAGAGGCGACGGGGGGCAGTTGGATTCTGTGGCGGTTGCATTTACGACGGCGCAGTGAGAGGCAGAGGGAGGCGGAGAGAGGTAGGGGAGCCTGAATCCATGGCGGCGGTGTGTGGGTGGGTGCATCTGGAGGTTTAACGCTCACGGGAGGGGCTGTCTAGAAGTTTCACATCGCGTGGCATGTGGGTCTGTGGCCATTTTTGCCTTTGGACACGACGGTGCATGACACAAATTAACACCTCCTTGGGCTGATTGTTTGGGCAGCCCTAAAATGGGACCACAGAAATATATGTTTTTTGCATAACATGCCCTATTTTGTATCCGCAATTGGAGATGCTCTCGCCGAAATCTCCACCTCGTATGTTGGATCCTCATTCCTCAACAATAATAATAAAACTGTTGGGGTCTCCCTCCTATTTTGCATGGGCCAAACAGTGGGCCATTCCTGAGAATTTGGGGGCCGGGTCGTAATTAGGACCCACACCCCTTAACAAAATTACGGAAAATATTAATCTATACATGTATGCACATAGTATTATTAATAAACATTTAAAGTGCTTCATAGGGAATTTTCATTCAAAAAATACATACATATTAATTCAAAATTTCCTTTAAAATATGGACATACCAAATCACTAATTATGGCATTGATATAAATCTCATCCAACATTTTCTTCTCAATGTACAGAGTTACCAAACCATTTAACATTTCTTGAGATATTATAGACCTCTGTAACCTCACAAATTAATATAATCGTTCGCCCCTTTTTTCACTGCTAGGTGCATACAATGCAGAATTAAAGAAACAAATAATAATTAAATCTATCTCAAATCTATGAAGATTCTATATAAACATGATAAAAGAATATAATCGATTGACGTGTCCAACTCAGTAATGACAAGGACCAATATACATCTCTAACTAGCACCCAATCAATTGCATATCAATACCTTATCGCGAGAATGAAGTCAATAGGACTCAATTGATCATTGTCTATACATCTTATTAATCATCATGGCAAAATCGCTAGGGCTTAGTTGCGTAGAATACCATTTGTGGAATTGGCCGCTTACCTCTTAGCATGGAGACTGATGATGTAGTGTAACATTGAACATGAGGGAGAGGCAATGCATTGATGGCGAGGGCGGGGCAAGCGGGTGCCGACAGTCGGTGGCGTGTGGAGAAAAAATGTTGGGCACATGTTATGTGCGTGATGGATCGGTCGAAACTCCTGGAGCGTGGATTTGTAGGCCATTGTGTGTGGGTGTGTCTATAGCTGGCTCTTAGAGAGCGCTCCTTCATGCCTTGACATGATGAGTTGGCTCATCAGATTATCTAATTCCTATATGACACCCTCCCTCTCTTTGTGTGGTATTATTGGGTGGCCACCAGGTGACCAAGGCTCAAGGTGCTTGACTTGCTATGTTAGATGACGATGGAATCTAAAGACCTCCTATGTTTTGGTTGATACTCTATGATCCATTATCGTGACATATTGTACTATTCTGTGCGCTGGGGGGGGCAACTCTTTCATCCATGGGTGGTTGTGTTGGTTTGTTGTGTGCCTAGTCTGAGCTTTGTAATTTGTTTTCTCCTAGTTCATTTATGGTTCGTAAAAAAGATATGTTCCTACTTTTTATAGTGGGGAGGGTGCAACATCTTTCGATGCTTATTTTACCTATTATTGTTAGTGACCATCCTCCACTTCTATCGGGCACTAAAACTTCCATGTCTAAATCTAAATAGTTTCTGTAGTTTCAGAATCGAAGGGTTTTAGTACAAGAGTTCCAAAATGTTAGATAATTTGTTTGCACTAGTTCATCTAATAAAACCATAGATCTTTAGAGTTTCTAGCATAGAAGGCTCCTTGAAAATGTTTAACGGGGTTCCCCCTGTTAAATTCGGATGTAACTTTTCAAGTAGATGATTTTTTATATAAAAAACTTTTTAATCCGAGTTCGTATGCAAAAGTTATGCCCATTTTACAAATTCCAGAGAGATTTTGCAAATAAAGTCGAAATTCATATTTGTAAATTTTCCCAACAAGTAGACCACATACCACATGGGAAACTTATTTTATTTTATTTTATTGACATTTCCATCATTTTCTTTTGTTTTTTCTAAAACTGAAAAGCGGTCCAGGGGGGGGGCGGGGGGGGTTGAAAATGGGACCTTTAGTACCGGTTCGTGCAATGCACCGGTACTAATGCCTCAAAACCCATTAAAAGGTCTGGACTAATGGGCATCGCACCATTTAGTCCCGGTTCGTGGCACGAACCGGGACTAAAGGGCCCAGGTGAACCGGGACTAATGCCTTAGCCGCACGAACCGGGATAAATGCTCACATTAGTCCCGGTTCTTAACTGAACCGGGACTAATGTGAAAATTGCCCTCGACCAAAGCCCTGTTTTCTACTAGTGGTGTGTAGCATGGAAGATATCAAGATCTCTCGGTTGTTATGTTGACAATGAAAGTATACCGCTCAAAATATTATTCATATCTATTTCAAAACTGAGCTCTAGCACCTCTACAAATCCATGCTTCCCTCTGCGAAGGGCCTATCCATTTACTTTTATGTTGAGTCATCATCCTCTTATTAAATAGCACCAGTTGGAGAGCACCGCTGTCATTTGCATTCATTACTGTTAGTTTACATTGAGTATGACTTCACTGGATCTCTTTTACCATGAATTACAATGTCTAGTCAGTCCTTGATCTTTAAAGGCGCACTGCATTTATGTTTTGCAGTCTCAGAAAGGGCTAGCGAGATACCATCTTCTTATATCATATCATGATTGTTTTGATAAGGTGTTGTCATCGGAGATTTATTATTATTGCTCGCTAATTGATTATGCCATTGATATGAGTAAACATGAGACCTAAATGTTAGTGTGAATATGGTTAGTTCATAATCTTTGCTGAAAACTTGAATCCTGGCTTTATATATTTACAACAACAAGAGCAAACAGAGTTTGTAATTGTTTTTCTTTATCACTTTCAGTTTATCAACTGAATTGCTTGAGGACAAGCAAAGATTTAAACTTGGGGGAGTTGATATGTCTCCGTCGTATCTACTTTTCCAAGCACTTTTGCTCTTGTTTTTGACTCTAACTTGCATGATTTGAATGGAACTAACCCGGACTGACGATATTTTCAGCAGAATTGCCATGGTGTTATTTTTGTGCAGAAATAAAAGTTCTCGGAATGACCTGAAAATCAACGGAGATTATTTTTGGAAAATACTGGAAGAAAGATCCACGTCAGGGGGCCCACACCCTGTCCACGAGGGTGGGGGCGCGCCCTACCCCCTGGGCGCGCCTCGTGCCTCGTGGGCCCCCTGACGCTCCACCATTCTCAACCTTGACTCCATATATTCACTTTCCAGGACAAAAAATCAGAGAGAAGGATTCATCGCGTTTTATGATACGGAGCCGCCGCCAAGCCCTAAAGTCTCTCGGGAGGGTTGATGTGGAGTCCGTTCGGGGCTCCGGAGAGGGGAATCCGTCGCCATCGTCATCGTCAACCATCCTCCATCACCGATTTCATGATGCTCACTACCGTGCATGAGCAATTCCATCGTAGGCTTGCTGGACGTTGATGGGTTGGATGAGATTTATCATGTAATCGAGTTAGTTTTGTTAGGGTTTGATCCCTAGTATCCACTATGTTCTGAGATTGATGTTGCTATGACTTTGCTATGCTTAATGCTTGTCACTAGGGCCCAAGTGCCATGATTTGAGATCTGAACCTATTATGTTTTCATCAATATATGAGAGTTCTTGATCCTATCTTGCAATTCTATAGTCACCTATTATGTGTTATGATCCGTTAACCCCTAAGTGACAATAATTGGGATACTTACTGGTGATGACCGTAGTTTGAAGAGTTCATTTATTCATTATGTGTTAATGCTTTGGTCTGATACTCTATTAAATGGAGGCCTTAATATCCCTTAGTTTCTAATAGGACCCCGCTGCCACGGGAGGGTAGGACAAAAGATGTCATGCAAGTTCTTTTCCATAAGCACGTATGACTATATCTGGAATACATGCCTACATTACATTGAGGAACTGGAGCTAGTTCTATGTCACCCTAGGTTATGAATGTTACACGATCGATCGCATCCGGCATAATTCTCTATCATCGATCCATTGCCTACGAGCTTTTCCTATATTGTTCTTCGCTTATTTACTTTTTCTGCTGCGACTGTTACCATCGCTACAAAACCCAAAAATATTACTTTTGCTACCGTTATGTTTTGCTATCGTTACCACTACTCTCATATTACTTTGCTACTAAATAATTTGTTGCAGATACTAAGTTTCCAGGTGTGGTTGAACTGACAACTCAACTCCTAATAATCGAGAATATTCTTTGGCTCCCCTTGTGTCGAATCAATAAATTTGGGTTGAATACTCTACCCTCGAAAATTGTTGCGATCCCGTATACTTGTGGTTTATCATTAGAATCATTACAATGTAATCTAGATCATTGACTCTAGTGCAAGTGGGAGACTGAAGGAAATATGCACTAGAGGCAATAATAAAGTTGTTATTTATATTTCCTTATAGCATGAGTTAGTTACGGGATGTTGCATTATGGAGAGTGAGGCGGGGGAGGCAGTGGAGGCAGGTGGAATATGAAGGGGCAACAGCGACAGATTTAGAGGCGATTGGGGGTAGTTGGATTCTGTGGCGGTTGCGTTTACGACGGCGCAGTGAGGAAGAGGGAGGCGGAGAGAGGTAGGGGAGCCTGAATCCATGGCGGCGGTGTGTGGGTGGGTGTATCTGGAGGTTTAACGCTCACGGGAGGGGCCGTCTAGAAGTTTCACATCGCGTGGCATGTGGGTCTGTGGCCGTTTTTGCCTTTGGACACGACGGTGCATAACACAAATTAACACCCCCTTGGGCTGATTGTTTGGGCAGCCCTAAAATGGGACCACAGAAATATATGTTTTTTTGCATAACATGCCCTATTTTGTATCCGCTATTGGAGATGCTCTCGCAGAAATCTCCACCTCGTATGTTGGCTCCTCATTCCTCAATAATAATAATAAAACTGTTGGGGTCTCCCTCCTATTTCGCATGGGCCAAACAGTGGGCCATTCTTGAGAATTTGGGGGCTGGGTCACAATTAGGACCCACACCCCTTAATAAAATTACGGAAAATATTAATCTATACATGTATGCACATAGTATTATTAATAAACATTTAAAGTGCTTCATAGGGAATTTTCATTCAAAAAATACATACATATTAATGTTGGGGAACGTTGCAGAAAATTAAAATTTTTCCTACGGTTTCACCAAGATCCATCTATGAGTTCATCTAAGCAACGAGTCTAGGGAGAGAGTTTGCATCTACATACCACTTGTAGATCGCGTGCGGAAGCTTGCAAGGTGATGATGTACTCGTACTCGACGTGATCCAAATCACCGATGACCAGCGCCGAACGGACGGCACCTCCGCGGTCAACACACGTACGGGACGGGAGACGTCTCCTCCTTGATCCAGCAAGGGGAAGGAGAGGTTGATGAAGATCCAGCAGCACGACGGCGTGGTGGTGGATGCAGGGCGTCACAGCAGCAGGGCTTCGCCGAGACTACGAGGGAGAGACATAACGGGGGGGGAGGTGGAGGCGCCAGGGGCTGGTGTATGAAGTCCCTCCTCTCCCCCACTATATATAGGGGTGCCAGGGGGTGCGCCGGCCCTAGTAGATGAGATCTACTAGGGGGGCGGCGGCCTAGGGGAGGTTTCCCTCCCCCCCAAGGCACCTAGGGGTGCCTTCCACCACTAGGACTCCTCCTAGGGGGAAACCCTAGGCGCATGGGCCTATAGGGGCTGGTGCCCTTGGCCCATGATGGCCAAGGCGCACCCCCTACAGCCCATGTGGCCCCCCGGGACAGGTGGCCCCACCCGGTGGACCCCCGGGACCCTTCCGGTGGTCCCGGTACAATACCGATAACCCCGAAACTTGTCCCGATGCCCGAAATAGCACTTCCTATATATAATTCTTTACCTCCGGACCATTCCGGAACTCCTCGTGACGTCCGGGATCTCATCCGGGGCTCCGAACAACATCCGGGTTTCTGCATATCCATATCTTCATAACCCTAGCGTCACCGAACCTTAAGTATGTAGACCCTACGGGTTCGGGAGACATGCAGACATGACCGAGACGCTCTCAGTCAATAACCATCAGCGGGATCTGGATACCCATGATGGCTCCCACATGCTCCTCGATGTTGTCATCGGATGAACCACGATGTCGAGGATTCGATCAAACCCTGTATGCAATTCCCTTTGTCCATCGGTACGTTACTTGCCCGAGACTCGATCGTCGGTATCCCAATACCTTGTTCAGTCTCGTTATCGGCAAGTCACTTTACTCGTACCGTAATGCATGATCACGTGTCCAACACCTTGGTCACATTGAGCTCATTATGATGATGCATTACCGAGTGGGCCCAGAGATACCTCTCCGTCATACGGAGTGACAAATCCCAGTCTCGATCCGTGTCAACCCAACAGCTACTTTCGGAGATACCTGTAATGCACCTTTATAGTCACCCAGTTACGTTGTGACGTTTGATACACCCAAGGCACTCTTACGGTATCCGGGAGTTACACGATCTCATGGTCGAAGGAAGAGATACTTGACACTTGCAAAGCTCTAGCAATACGAACTACACGATCTTTTATGCTATGCTTAGGATTGGGTCTTGTCCATCACATCATTCTCCTAATGATGTGATCCCGTTATCAACGACATCCAATGTCCATAGTCAGGAAACCATGACTATCTGTTGATCACAACAAGCTGGTCAACTAGAGGCTTACCAGGGACATATTGTGGTCTAAGTATTCACACGTGTATTATGATTTCCGGATAATACAGTTATAGCATGAATAAAAGACAATTATCATGAACAATGAAATATAATAATACTTTTATTATTGCCTCTAGGGCATATTTCCAACAGTCTCCCACTTGCACTAGAGTCACCAATCTAGTTACATTGTGATGAATCGAACACCCATAGAGTTCTGGTGTTGATCATGTTTTGCACGCGAGAGAGGTTTAGTCAGCGGATCTGCGACATTCAGATCCGCGTGCACTTTGCAAATCTCTATGTCTCCATCTTGAACATTTTCACGGATGGTGTTGAAACGACGCTTGATGTGCCTGGTCTTCTTGTGAAACCTGGGCTCCTTTGCGAGGGCAATAGCTCCAGTGTTGTCACAGAAGAGTTTGATCGGCCCCGACGCATTGGGTATGACTCCTAGGTCGGTGATGAACTCCTTCACCCAAATCGCTTCATGTGCTGCCTCCGAGGCTGCCATGTACTCCGCTTCACACGTAGATCCCGCCACGATGCTCTGCTTGCAGCTGCACCAGCTTACTGCTCCACCATTCAACATATACATGTATCCGGTTTGTGACTTAGAGTCATCCAGATCTGAGTCGAAGCTAGCGTCGACGTAACCCTTTACGATGAGCTCTTCGTCTCCTCCATAAACGAGAAACATGTCCTTTGTCCTTTTCAGGTACTTCAGGATATTCTTGACCGCTGTCCAGTGATCCTTGCCGGGATTACTTTGGTATCTTGCTACCAAACTTACGGCAAGGTTTACATCGGGTCTGGTACACAGCATGGCATACATAATAGATCCTATGGCTGAAGCATAGGGGATGACACTCATCTCTTCTTTATCTTTTGTCGTGGTCGGTGACTGAGCTGAGCTCAGTCTCATACCTTGTAACATAGGCAAGAACCCCTTCTTGGACTGATCCATTCTGAATCTCTTCAAAATCTTATCAAGGTATGTGCTTTGTGAAAGACCTATGAGGCGTCTCGATCTATCTCTATAGATCTTGATGCCTAATATATAAGCAGCTTCTCCAAGGTCCTTCATTGAAAAACACTTATTCAAGTAGGCCTTAATGCTGTCCAGAAATTCTATATTATTTCCCATCAAGAGTATGTCATCTACATATAATATGAGAAATGCTACAGAGCTCCCACTCACTTTCTTGTAAACGCAGGCTTCTCCATAAGTCTGCATAAACCCAAACGCTTTGATCATCTCATCAAAGCGAATGTTCCAACTCCGAGATGCTTGCACCAGTCCATAAATGGATCGCTGGAGCTTGCATACTTTGTTAGCGTTCCGAGGATCGACAAAACCTTCCGGCTGCATCATATACAGTTCTTCCTTAAGATGCCCGTTAAGGAATGCTGTTTTGACGTCCATCTGCCATATCTCATAATCATAGTATGCGGCAATTGCTAACATGATTCGGACGGACTTTAGCTTCGCTACGGGAGAGAATGTCTCGTCGTAGTCAATCCCTTGAACCTGTCGATAACCCTTAGCGACAAGTCGAGCTTTATAGATGGTAACATTACCATCCGCGTCCGTCTTCTTCTTAAAGATCCATTTGTTTTCTATCGCTCGCCGATCATCGGGCAAGTTTGTCAAAGTCCATACTTTGTTTTCATACATGGATTCTATCTCGGATTTCATGGCTTCAAGCCATTTGTTGGAATCCGGGCCCGCCATTGCTTCTTCATAGTTCGAAGGTTCATTGTTGTCTAACAACATGATTTCCAGGACAGGGTTGCCGTACCACTCTGGTGCGGAACGTGTCCTTGTGGACCTATGAAGTTCAGCAGTAACTTGATCCGAAGTACCTTGATCATTATCATGGTTTTCCTCTTCAGTTGGTGTGGGCATCACAGGAACGGTTTCCTGTGCTGCGTCACTATCCCACTCAAGAGGTAGTACTTCATCGAGTTCTACTTTCCTCCCACTTACTTCTTTCGAGAGAAACTCTTTTTCCAGAAAGCATCCGTTCTTGGCAACAAAGATCTTGCCTTTGGATCTTAAGTAGAAGGTATACCCTACAGTTTCCTTAGGGTATCCTATGAATACGCATTTTTCCGACTTGGGTTCGAGCTTTTCAGGTTGAAGTTTCTTGACATAAGCTTCGCATCCCCAAACTTTTAGAAACGACAGCTTAGGTTTCTTTCCAAACCATAATTCATACGGTGTCGTCTCAACGGATTTAGACGGTGCCCTATTTAAAGTGAATGTAGCTGTCTCTAGAGCGTATCCCCAAAATGATAGCGGTAAATCGGTAAGAGACATCATAGACCGCACCATATCCAATAGAGTGCGATTACGACGTTCGGACACACCGTTTCGCTGAGGTGTTCCAGGCGGCGTGAGCTGTGAAACGATTCCACATTTCTTTAAGTGTGTACCAAATTCGTGACTTAAGTATTCTCCTCCACGATATGATCGTAAGAATTTTATCTTTCGGTCACGTTGATTCTCCACCTCATTCTGAAATTCCTTGAACTTTTCAAAGGCCTCAGACTTGTGTTTCATTAAGTAGACATACCCATATCTACTCAAGTCATCTGTGAGAGTGAGAACATAACGATATCCTCCGCGAGCCTTAACGCTCATTGGACCGCACACATCGGTATGTATGATTTCCAACAAGTTGGTTGCTCGCTCCATTGTTCCGGAGAATGGAGTCTTGGTCATTTTGCCCAAGAGGCATGGTTCGCACGTGTCAAACGATTCATAATCAAGAGACTCTAAAAGTCCATCGGCATGGAGCTTCTTCATGCGCTTGACACCAATGTGACCAAGGCGGCAGTGCCACAAGTATGTGGGACTATCGTTATCAACTTTAAATCTTTTGGCATCTACACTATGAACATGTGTAATATTACGCTCGAGATTCATTAAGAATAAACCATTGACCATCGGAGCATGACCATAAAACATATCTCTCATATAAATCGAACAACCATTATTCTCAGACTTAAATGAGTAGCCATCTCGTATTAAACGAGATCCAGATACAATGTTCATGCTCAAACTTGGCACTAAATAACAATTATTAAGGTTCAAAACTAATCCCGTAGGTAAATGTAGAGGCAGCGTGCCGACGGCGATCACATCGACTCTGGAACCATTCCCGACGCGCATCGTCACCTCGTCCTTCGCCAGTCTCCGTTTATTCCGCAGCTCCTGCTGTGAGTTACAAATATGAGCAACGGCACCGGTATCAAATACCCAGGAGTTACTACGAGTACTGGTAAGGTACACATCAATCACATGTATATCAAATATACCATTGGTGTTTCCGGCCTTCTTATCCGCTAAGTATTTGGGGCAGTTCCGCTTCCAGTGACCCTTCCCCTTGCAATAAAAGCACTCAGTCTCAGGCTTGGGTCCATTCTTTGACTTCTTCCCGGTAACTGGCTTACCAGGCGCGGCAACATCTTTGCCGTCCTTCTTGAAGTTCTTCTTACCCTTGCCCTTCTTGAACTTAGTGGTCTTATTGACCATCAACACTTGATGTTCTTTCTTGATTTCAGCCTCTGCTGACTTCAGCATCGAGAACACGTCAGGAATGGTCTTTTCCATTCCCTGCATGTTGTAGTTCATCACAAAGCTCTTGTAGCTTGGTGGGAGCGACTGGAGGATTCTGTCAATGACCGCCTTATCTGGGAGGTTAATGTTCAGCTGGGTCATACGGTTGTGCAACCCAGACATCTTCAGGATGTGCTCACTGACAGAACTGTTCTCCTCCATCTTACAACTGTAGAACTTGTCGGAGACATCATATCTCTCGACCCGGGCATGAGCTTGAAAAACTAGTTTCAGCTCTTCGAACATCTCATATGCTCCGTGATGCTCAAAACGCTTTTGGAGCCCCGGTTCTAAGCTGTAAAGCATGCCGCACTGAACGAGGGAGTAATCATCAGTGCGAGACTGCCAAGCATTCATAATGTCTTGGTTCTCTGGGACGAGAGCGTCACCTAGCGGTCCTTCTAGGACATATTGTTTCCTGGCAGCTATGAGGATGATCCTCAGGTTCCGGACCCAGTCCGTATAGTTGCTGCCATCATCTTTCAGCTTGGTTTTCTCTAGGAACGCGTTGAAGTTCATGTTGACATTAGCGTTGGCCATTGATCTACAAGACATATTTGCAAAGGTTTTAGACTAAGTTCATGATAATAAAGTTCTAATCAAATTATGAACTCCCACTTAGATTAGACATCCCTCTAGTCATCTAAGTGTTACACGATCCGAGTCGACTAGGCCGTGTCCGATCATCACGTGAGACGGACTAGTCATTATCGGTGAACATTTTCATGTTGATCGTATCTTCCATACGACTCGTGTTCAACCTTTCGGTCTCCGTGTTCCGAGGCCATGTCTGCACATGCTAGGCTCGTCAAGTTAACCCTAAGTGTTTTCGCTGTGTAAAACTGTCTTACACCCGTTGTATGTGAACGTAAGAATCCATCACACCCGATCATCACGTGGTGCTTAGAAGCGACGAACTGTAGCAACGGTGCACAGTTAGGGGGGAACACTTCTTGAAATTTTATAAGGGATCATCTTATTTACTACCGTCGTCCTAAGTAAACAAGATGCATAATACATAATAAACATCACATGCAATTATATAGTTGTGACATGATATGGCCAATATCATATAGCTCCATTGATCTTCATCTTCGGGGCTCCATGATCATCTTGTCACCGGCTTGACACCATGATCTCCATCATCATGATCTCCATCATCGTGTCTTCATGAAGTTGTCACGCCAACGACTACTTCTACTTCTATGACTAACGTTTAGCAATAAAGTAAAGTAGTTTGCATGACGTTATTCAATGACACGCAGGTCATACAAAAAATAATGACAACTCCTATGGCTCCTGCCGGTTGTCATACTCATCGACATGCAAGTCGTGAATCCTATTACAAAGAACATGATCTCATACATCACAATTCATCATTCATCACAACTTCTGGCCATATCACATCACATGATCAATCGCTGCAAAAACAAGTTAGACATCCTCTAATTGTTGTTGCATCTTTTACGTGGCTGCAATTGGGTTCTAGCAAGAACATTTTCTTACCTACGAATCACCACAACGTGATTTTGTCAACTTCTATTTACCCTTCATAAGGGCCCTGTTCATCGATTCCGCTCCAACTAAGGTGGGAGAGACAGACACCCGCCAGCCACCTTATGCAACTTGTGCATGTCAGTCGGTGGAACCGGTCTCACGTAAGTGTACGTGTAAGGTTGGTCCGGGCCGCTTCATCCCACAATACCGTTGAGCAAGAAAAGACTAGTAGAGGCAAGTAAGATGACAAAATCCACGCCCACAACAAAATTGTGTTCTACTCGTGCAAAGAGAACTACGCATAGACCTAGCTCATGATGCCACTGTTGGGGAACGTTGCAGAAAATTAAAATTTTTCCTACGGTTTCACCAAGATCCATCTATGAGTTCATCTAAGCAACGAGTCTAGGGAGAGAGTTTGCATCTACATACCACTTGTAGATCGCGTGCGGAAGCTTGCAAGGTGATGATGTAGTCGTACTCGACGTGATCCAAATCACCGATGACCAGCGCCGAACGGACGGCACCTCCGCGTTCAACACACGTACGGGACGGGAGACGTCTCCTCCTTCTTGATCCAGCAAGGGGGAAGGAGAGGTTGATGAAGATCCAGCAGCACGACGGCGTGGTGGTGGATGCAGGGCGTCACAGCAGCAGGGCTTCGCCGAGACTACGAGGGAGAGACGTAACGGGGGGGAGGTGGAGGCGCCAGGGGCTGGTGTATGAAGTCCCTCCTCTCCCCCACTATATATAGGGGTGCCAGGGGGGGCGCCGGCCCTAGTAGATGAGATCTACTAGGGGGGCGGCGGCCTAGGGGAGGTTTCCCTCCCCCCCAAGGCACCTAGAGGTGCCTTCCACCACTAGGACTCCACCTAGGGGGAAACCCTAGGCGCATGGGCCTATAGGGGCTGGTGCCCTTGGCCCATGATGGCCAAGGCGCACCCCCTACAGCCCATGTGGCCCCCCGGGACAGGTGGCCCCACCCGGTGGACCCCCGGGACCCTTCCGGTGGTCCCGGTACAATACCAATAACCCCGAAACTTGTCCCGATGCCCGAAATAGCACTTCCTATATATAATTCTTTACCTCCGGACCATTCCGGAACTCCTCGTGACGTCCGGGATCTCATCCGGGGCTACGAACAACATTCGGGTTTCTGCATATCCATATCTTCATAACCCTAGCGTCACCGAACCTTAAGTGTGTAGACCCTACGGGTTCGGGAGACATGCAGACATGACCGAGACGCTCTTAGTCAATAACCATCAGCGGGATCTGGATACCCATGATGGCTCCCACATGCTCCTCGATGTTGTCATCGGATGAACCACGATGTCGAGGATTCGATCAAACCCTGTATGCAATTCCCTTTGTCCATCGGTACGTTACTTGCCCGAGACTCGATCGTCGGTATCCCAATACCTTGTTCAGTCTCGTTACCGGCAAGTCACTTTACTCGTACCGTAATGCATGATCACGTGTCCAACACCTTGGTCACATTGAGCTCATTATGATGATGCATTACCGAGTGGGCCCAGAGATACCTCTCCGTCATACGGAGTGACAAATCCCAGTCTCGATCCGTGTCAACCCAACAGCTACTTTCGGAGATACCTGTAATGCACCTTTATAGTCACCCAGTTACGTTGTGACGTTTGATACACCCAAGGCACTCTTACGGTATCCGGGAGTTACACGATCTCATGGTCGAAGGAAGAGATACTTGACACTTGCAAAGCTCTAGCAATACGAACTACACGATCTTTTATGCTATGCTTAGGATTGGGTCTTGTCCATCACATCATTCTCCTAATGATGTGATCCCGTTATCAACGACATCCAATGTCCATAGTCAGGAAACCATGACTATCTGTTGATCACAACAAGCTGGTCAACTAGAGGCTTACCAGGGACATATTGTGGTCTAAGTATTCACACGTGTATTACGATTTCCGGATAATACAGTTATAGCATGAATAAAAGACAATTATCATGAACAATGAAATATAATAATACTTTTATTATTGCCTCTAGGGCATATTTCCAACAATTAATTCAAAATTTCTTTTAAAATATGGACATACCAAATCACTAATTATGGCATTGATATAAATCTCATCCAACATTTTCTTCTCAATGTATAAAGTTACCAAACCATTTAACATTTCTTGAGATATTATAGACCTCTGTAACCTCACGAATTAATATAATCGTTCCCCCCTTTTTTCACTTCTAGGTGCATACAATGCAGAATTAAAGAAACGAACAATAATTAAATCTATCTCAAATCTATGAAGATTCTATATAAACATGATAAAAGAATATAATCGATTGACGTGTCCAACTCAGTAATGACAAGGACCAATATACATCTCTAACTAGCACCCAATCAATTGCTTATCAATACCTTATCGCGAGAATGCAGTCAATAGGACTCAATTGATCATTGTCTATACATCTTATTAATCATCATGGCAAAATCGCTAGGGCTTAGTTGCGTAGAATACCATTTGTGGAATTGGCCGCTTACCTCTTAGCATGGAGACTGATGATGTAGTGTAACATTGAACATGAGGGAGAGGCAATGCATTGATGGCGAGGGCGGGGCAAGCGGGTGCCGACAGTCGGTGGCGTGTGGAGAAAAAATGTTGCGCACATGTTATGTGCGTGATGGATCGGTCGAAACTCCTAGAGTGTGGATTTGTAGGCCATTGTGTGTGGGTGTGTCTATAGCTGGCTCTTAGAGAGCGCTCCTTCATGCCTTGACATGATGAGTTGGCTCATCAGATTATCTAATTCCTATATGACACCCTCCCTCTCTTTGTGGGGTATTATTGGGTGGCCACCAGGTGACCAAGGCTCAAGGTGCTTGACTTGCTATGTTAGATGACGATGGAATCTAAAGACCTCCTGTGTTTTGGTTGATACTCTATGATCCATTATCATGACATATTGTACTATTCTGTGCACGGGGGGGGGGGGGGGGGGGCAACTCTTTCATCCATGAGTGGTTGTGTTGGTTTGTTGTGTGCCTAGTCTGAGCTTTGTAATTTGTTTTCTCCTAGTTCATTAATGGTTCGTAAAAAAGATATGTTCCTACTTTTTATAGTGGGGAGGGTGCAACATCTTTCGATGCTTATTTTACCTATTATTGTTAGTGACCATCCTCCACTTCTATCGGGCACTAAAACTTCCACGTCTAAATCTAAATAGTTTCTAAAGTTTCAGAATCGAAGGGTTTTAGTACAAGAGTTCCAAAATGTTAGATAATTTGTTTGCGCTAGTTTATCTAATAAAACCATAGATCTTTAGAGTTTCTAGCATAGAAGGCTCCTTGAAAATGGAGCTGATCCAAAAAGTCCTTACAACATCAACCAAATTCAATCCATGCAAAAATTGACGCAATTCATTCTTCTCCTCTTCATATGCGAAATGATACTCCCTTCATCAAGGTATATAAGGCCTAGTTTGAGATTCTATGGTACCCAGGCATGAGCGAGATATTTGGAGCAAATTTTGGAAATCATTTTTGGCAATCGCCTCCTCACCATTGACTTGTTTGATCGAATATCATAGCCCAAGTGGGTTAATTACTCCTAGTCCAAACAATAAATGCGCAATTCTTACAAAGCATTTTCCAATGGGAATATGAGGGGAGATATGATGTACAAGAGAGTGATTAAAAGTCTCGAGAGAAAGGTCTTATATATTTGTAAACCAAACATACATACCTCGATGGGTGGGGTAGTGATGAAGTCAATCTTATTGACCACTATGACAAACTAGAAAAAGCTTATGATATTTTATAGGCAGAGCCAAAAGACATTTGGGCTTCCCAGGAATAAAATTTCTCGTTATCTAGAATGCCCTATTCAGTACTTTACTAACTCGTCTGCTACAAAAAAACTATAATTCCCATGAAACCATGCATGCCTATTTGAACCAATAATAACTATCATGCTTTACCTTAATTTTCTATTCCAAACAAAGATGAAAATTTGCATGTTCTTAAAGGAAAATGAAGGAAATCCGCTCAAGGTCCGCATGGTTGAGATTTAGCCTTTTATATTTTATGTTGGAGTTGGGATGATGTAACTCATAGTATTCTAAAGTTCTGTCAAGAAGGTAAGCTCCATCCTGATGTCAGCAAAGCTTTCAGTGCTCTTATGGCAAAAATCCCAATCCTATTTTCTTCGAACATTTTGGTTAATCAACCTTTGCAATGTATTTTATAAAAATCATCACTAAGAGCATCGCTAATAGGCTCAAAGAGCAGTTACCTAACAATATCGATACAACTCGTCAAGTTCTTATTCAAGGCCGTATAATCTCTAGTAATATAACTATTTCTAGTAAATGAGTCGCACCTTTAAACTTTTCATCTTGGAAGTATAAAGCTTTTATGTTCAAAGTTGAATTTGACACAACTTTTGATACAATTGATTCACGGTTTGTTGTTAGAGCCTTAGTACGTAAAGGAATGCATGTTCATTTCAAAAAATTGATCGATGAATGCATTTTCTTTGTTAATTTTGTTTTCACCTTTAATGGTTAACCTTCCATAAAATTGATATATAAATTGCCACTCTCTCTTAAAGATGTCTTCAGATTAATAATCCATATGGTATTTAATTTGGACCCTAATTCTTGCTAGCTCCAATGCCTAATTGGTAGCTGGTGGTTGGGCCCAAAGAGCAAACTTTTGTAGCAAGTCGTAAGATTTCCTCATTTCGAGAAATAAAAGTATCAACCATAGTGTGTCCCCAACACTTCTAGTGAGGTTGTCAATCTCACTTTGCTATTTGAAACAAACAATGATTAGATAATGGGCTATGAAGTTTTTTTAGAACAAATAATAACAACAAATTTGGTCTCTTGTTTATCATCCAAGGTGGAGCTGGAGGAGACTCCTTTTCATCATTAGAGATGGCCAAAACTCCTAGAATCTTGTCCCTTGACCTTGACCTCCATCTTCTTGAACTTTTTCAACACCTTAGCATTGATCCTTCTCCCCCCGATTGGAGTCGCAAGAAGACATGGAGAAAGAACAATTTACGAAAACCCGGCTTGAAAAGAGCTCAAAACAAAATAGAGGAGAAACTCCACAAAATTAAGATAGAAGCAAATCACAAAAAATATAGTTGCTTTTCAAAGTTGATGGCCCCTAACTGACAAATTTTAATGATCGTATGGAGGCCATCCTATTTTTTTAGGAGTTTACCTACACAATGTCTTAAAGGATACTTATATAATAGCACACTGTCTCCTGCTTTGAATCCTTTATGTATTCTCCTATCATACCACATTAAACTTTTTCTTTAAATGACTTAGCATTTCTCCATTCATCTAAAGCACTTATATCTAGCAATCTTTTCTCTTCAGCTTGTTGACAGTAAAAGTTTAATTATTTCATTACATAGTAAGACTTATGTTCAACAAGATCAAATTTAGAGCAGAAACTGTAAAGAAAAGTGGTATAGAAAGTGTATTCATTCTGGATATATAAGAAAGCTAGCTTCAAAGTTCTTGATATACACAATGGCTTTGCGAAAATATGATGACTAGGATTTTAAGCCTCGGTTTTGCCCTAACTAGGTCAACTTCATCATTCTTTGTTAACTTCAGAAACAACGGTGACTCTTGAGATTCTGAAAAAAGTACTATAACCAACATATGTCAGACAAGTTTAGGTCTAAGTTATAGCTAAGTACTAAATTAGTCACTATAATTTTATCGAAGTTGTTCAGTGTACACATGTGAAATGTTGAAACTACACGCCAATAATACAAACACAATTATCATAAACTACATCCCAAACATAATGGCTACTTGTCCACTACAATTTTCTACCAAAAATGTAATGGTCATAAACAAGTGTGACTGTGACCTTAGTACATTTAACACACCATGCACAACTTCCTGATGGGATGCTCCCTCCATTTTCTTATATAAGGACACTATGGAATATATATTTTGCATCTATACAAGGTCACCAACACTAATCGAGGCAAAAATTAATGATGCTTTCTTGTACTAACAACTTGTTTAATACATGCATGCATGCAGTCATAATGACACTTATGTACTTCTTCCATTCAGTTTTCTTGCATGCATACAGTGTATTAATGATCCCAGTAAACGAGAAAAAGTTGAGTTGCAAACATGTATTAAATTTTACCTTAGTACTTGTAATTTAGGTTTGTGGCCTTGTATATAAAAATCGAGGGAGTAGTAACTATGAATCGGATCAAAAGATTACCTATTTGTCGAGCTATACCTAATTAGTTTGTGATGTACAAATAAATCTCGTAAGCAAAGTTTATTCAACTATTTTGCTTTCACTTTAAACAATGAATTCACCCAAACAATATTTATCTAAAATGATTATGTTCCCACTTGTTAAAGTTGAAAATAAACATCTTGCTTGATCGCTTCTACATTAGCATACTGTGTCATTAGCATACTGTGTCATGCTAGCCCGATGGTGGTGATGATACAATAATTAGTATGAGTGTCAAAACTAGCCTGGATACAACTAACCTCATGTTATAACCTGGACATAGTGGTAACTGCAATGTATCAAAACTTGGTTAGGGATATTTGATTCCAGACCAGGTTGGTATTTATATCATTATGTGATCCAACTAGGAGAAAAAATTAAAAGCTATGGTAATAGCCAAGGACTGAATAATTTGCTCAGTTTGGTACAATTTCTTGTAGTTGTTGGAACATATTGATATTTTCTAAAACATATTGCAGCAAGGTGAAGCTTTTGGATGAAACTTTTTGTTTAGGGCCTTTTGTTCGTTTGGTTGTGTAATAGAAAAAAATTAGGGTTAATTTGATATATGCCACTCCAAATCTGGCGATTCCGAGAAATGCCATCGCAATTTTCCAAACTTTGAAAAATGTCATTTCATGCCATTTCCAGTGGCATTTTTCAAAGTCTAGAGTGGCGTTTATCAAATTTTGCAAACATTGCAGTGGCATTTTTGTGAATCGCCATAATTGGTGTGGCATTTATCTAATTAACCCAAAAAGATTATTCTCTCCAAGAGGTTTGCGTGGATACTAAATTTTTTTCCACGAAATGAAGTACAATCAAATCCTTAGAAAGCCCCTATCTGATTCAGTTTTATGACTCAAAGAACCGATATAAGAAAGATTCCTAAAAACTGAAATCCAAGAAAATTCCTATGAAAATCTTCTGAATCAAAGAGGCCCTTATTTTCCGAAATCACATTATTTTTTGCATGTTCTCTAGGTCAAGTGTTGTATGTTCGTTGGTATATGTTTGCAACTCTATATCTCTTTTTCATTTTTTTGCATGCCTATCGAGGGTAATCTAGTTTTGTTCCTATCCTTGTCGCAAAAATATTGGCTTGTGCTGAAATTCTTGCTTGGATTGGACCAGTGTAAGGAAACAAAAAAAACTTAAACAGACAAATGTCCATAATGCCCTCAAGCATCTGGTTCCAGTAACCAACGCTCTTTACGTACTCCTCAGTTGACGCTCATGTTGGTGCCTAATTACTCCTTGGCTATGTCCCTCCGCATGTTGCCCCTAAGGAATTTTGTGGTTCTAATTATCTACATGGCATAAGATGGTAGAGAAATTTATCTATCTATCCATTGCTGTAAGTAGAATCGTTTATGCAATGAGTATAACATGTTTAAATAATGCAGAACATGTACTTTTATTCATTTATATTAGTTAACATGTACCACGCAGCAAGCATGGTAAAAGCAATTTCAAATTGACAAAAAAATATTAGTTAACATGTATGTGCTCTTATTTTTAACATATGCACTTAAAAATATGTTTTCGTCTGATATCCGTCTAACTTCAAATGTGATAATATATTGGTTTGTATTTTTCTAGGTACAATTAGCAGGACTAGCCGTTTACGGTCGGTTATGTAACAGCATGGACGACTAACACATGCGACCTATTTAGGTACAATTATACAGATCTAACGTTTGCAATATATTAAGATACAATTATGTTGGTCTAACCAATGTCATCTATTTAAGTACACTTACATGGACCTAACATATGTGATTTGTTTAGCTACATTATGATGTTCTAACGGATGTGATATACCAAGGTATAATTATGAAGATTTAACAAATGCGATATATGTAGGCACACTTATATAAATGTAAAGGGTGTGATCATTCTAGCTATAGTTATGTAGATATAGCTGTTACGGCCTACTAATAAAGAGATGGTCCGCAGATTGAGGACCAATTTTTTTTGCTTTGTATGAGAATTTTCAAGATCGTCTCTCTATTTTCTACCATATGGTACATAATAGGTCAAAATATACAATCTGATGATGAAATCAAGGTACATTATGAGAGCTCATTGTCCAAGGGGCCATTTTCCTTTGACCTTACCATCTTATGCTTCTTCCTCTTGTCTGCCATGATTTCATCATACATAGTCCTCACAAATTTTCCCATGCACATGGCAATGTATGCTTAAGTTCAGCATAGACCCAATTCGATTTCTCTTTGTCTGTCTTGTGATAATATGCACAGTGGGAACAGGAACTGAAATTTAATAAAATTATCGTTAGTAGCATGTAACAGAACATAAAACTTATCACATAGATGTTAAGACATACCGGTAGACGGTGGTATACATCAAGTTTAGGGGGTGAATCGTGGGAATTGGGACACATGAAAACTTTGTGCAATAAACTCCATGTAGCTCTTCATCTTTGCAATTCTCGCCACACCAACACCTCAGAACTTCCACCTATACAGGAACATCCGAATACATATACTTTTGGCATCTTAGTTGGATCAAAAGAAGGTGGGAGAAATTTGTGGTAAAGGATGGGGGAGCTGAGCGGCCGATTTGTTTCGAGGCTGAAGTAAACTTGTAGTTCTAGCTAAGTGAGAATGACAAACATGTTCCTGCCGTACAAACAGCCGATGACATGCTTCAACCATACTTGGTGACACCCTAAAAAAATGCTGGGTGACTGGGTTATACTCCTCCAATATGAGAGAGGTTGCACATACACAGGTCGGCACAGGTGCATGGTGAAAGAAGCAGCCTGTACCAACGATTTTTAGCACAAGTTGCTAGATCACGAGGCACCCTGTCCCTAAAGCTATACTTTGTTTGAGCAATAAGCAGGTGAGACACGAGAGAAGTGTCAAAAAAGAGAGGAAAACAAAAATAATTAACCGGAGCTGGTTTCTGGCGAATACAACCAGCAAGCAAATAAGTGTACTTCCAGGCGGCTGGAAACAACTAGCGATTTTGTTTAGTGACTTGGAAGTTTGCTGTTTTCTCTTGTGCTTTTGCATGCCCCCTCTACCCACACCTCTCCTCCACAATGTTCCACGGTCTAAGCTGATGAGGCAGTTTGTTTACATACTGCCTTCAATTTTTATAGATAGTCCGTGCATGGTTCCACCGCCAATATATTGTTGCTGCAATATAATACAAGTACTATTGATGCTTGATTTTTGTGAAAAGTTGTAATTTCGTGTGATTCTACTATTTTTTTCACCAGAAACTGTGATTCTACTTCCACGTACGATGGATATTAGATCACGAAAAAGATCAAAATGGGTTCAGTTGTACACTCGCCGCTTCATTGCTTAACACAGAGGAGAGCCCTCCGGCTACGCCCAGTTCTCGATCGTGCCGCCTTCTTCCATGCTTCTACTGACAACTGTGCCCAGAAAGTCAAAGGGACAATACTTTCCTATTTTGAGTTGTCACCACAAAAGGAAATTATTATATGTAAATGAATTCCTGCCAGTTTCAGACACAATTTGGAGAGGAGCGCGGAGCCCCTGCGAGTTTCAGCCAAATATTGGATTCGGCGCCACCCTGGAATCCTGGATAACTATTGAAGCGAATGAATTCCTGCCATAAAAAGCAGGAGCCACCAACCCGCAGCAACTATAAGTACCCTCGCAGGACAGAGTCCCAGACCACTAAACAAAGAGACGCAAAGTCGCAATATGCTAGTAAGACTAAAACCCTAGAGAGTAGTGAGCACTATTTTAAATAGCCCGCTATAGCTCCGCTATAGCACGCTATAGCGTTTACAAAAGGTCTTGCGCTAAGAGACTTTGGTCCAAACAAATGAACAAACATTTTAAATAGCGCGCTATAGCTCCGCTATAGCACGCTATAGCATTTGGAAGAGGTCCGCCGCTAAGATGCTTAGCGCGCTATTTAAAACTTTGGTAGTGAGCCCGCATCGGAGCCAGAGCCGGCGCCGGCGCCGGCGGTGGTTGAGGCCTCCACTGATTGGAAGGAGGACGAGGAGCACCAGGTTGACGGCATTCAGCGGATGGTAAAGCGCTACCGCATCATCAAGGAGCTCTACGCCGCGACGGAGAAGGTTGTCCCGGCGAGCAGCGGCGGCCAGAAGCAGAAGTAGAAGAAGAAATAGATGAGTGATAGGGCGACATATCACATACGAGAGGCTAGATGGAGGGCCCTTCTCTTGTAATTCGCGTAGTTGCTAGAGGGGAAGAGATTGCTCTCAGTTCTCTCGCCTGGGTGTGTCTGCCCTCTCACCGGGGATGGGTCGCCAATCGATATCTCGCTTGGTTGTAAACGCTGAATCTCTTCTCTACCATAAGAAGAAATTATAGTTGATTGAACTGCTTTTATATCGTAGTAATGTGTTGCTTCCTGGCTTGGAGGGCTGGATCTCGTTCGGTCATCCTTTGCTGATGGTCTCGGGCTCGGGCCGGGCGGAAGATGATTAGAAGGGAGGATAACGTGAGAGCTCATTATGGTAGTCAATTTCGGTCTCCTGGGATTGACGTGAGAGCAGCTTTCAGGCCTGATCTGGTAGTCAATTTCGGGCGTGTTGTGTGGGGGTGATGAACCTTGCATGCGTCACTACAGCCAATATGAGCAGCTACGCTGGATAAGAAAAATAAAAAAATGGTAGGGGAAGAAGGAATCTTCTGGAAGCTTCATTGACACATCCCAGCGGTGGAACAAATGACAAAGCTGTCACTCGTATATACCGTGGATAATTTACCATAATTCTTCGGGTGGAAGAACAGATCAGATCGGTTACGTTCGGCGCCGACCATGCATGCAGGGACATAGGGACGACGGCCCGGGGCTGCCTCTCAAGCTTCAGATCATCATCAAAGCCATGCAAGTAGAGTACAAACCAGAGAACTGAAAAGAGAGAAAACGGTATGGTGCCGGTTGCCATACCCATAAACCAGAGAACTGAAGATGTTCATGGTGGTTCAGAAGAACTGACGAGGATTTATTAAATCATTTTCATATAGATGACAGTTTTAATTTCTTGCACCCGTGGAACACCGAGATGGTGGTTTTTGGGTCTTATGGTCGGTTGATGTCAAGCTAATTACTCTACTCAAAATGCAATCATAATGTTACTAGCTGTAACTTCTACATTTCCTTAATTTGCAAAAGAAGAGGAACTTCTACATTTCCTTAGTTTGTGTTTTATGCTGATCCTCGAGTATTCCTTATCACCTTAGAAATAGGAAAATATGGAGTCAAATTGAAGCTTTTCTGTCTTCCTTTCCTTGGAAGACAGTTTTTCCCATGGATGAATTAAATGATATTGTTTTCTTGCGGGAAAATTAGATTTTTATTGCTTAACCTTTAGGATTACAATCTCATTTGGTCCAAACTGCCTACGCATGTGATGATGCCCTATCTGAGCCAAACGATATGAAACGTTATTACAGGCGTGGCGCACATGACCAAAAAAAAATGTCTACCCCGCGCGAGTAGACTGTTGATTTCGCCAGTGATGGACGACGTCGGAGATTGATCAATCTCCAGCTGCTTGATCATGTTGGCTGCCACTTGAGAATTTATTTCGACAATGAATGGCTTCATGCTCCACTCATAGGTCAGCGGAATTCCTTACATACATGCAGCCTTTGTCAAGCTAGTCAGCATCAAATGAATAATTTAATCACGATGTGAAATGATTTGGCTTAAGAGATATGGTATATAATGGCCCTTCTTACACTTGGTGTAAAATGCATTTTTATTATCTGGTACCAAGGCATGAGTGCAAAATTTAGGGGGCGTTGGGAAATCATTTTGGACAATCTCAAATTGCTCCCATGCAAAACACTCCATATTAGAGCTTTAATTTTGCAGTCTGCTTAAAAATATGGCCAATCCAAAAAGCCTTTACCACAACTACCTGATTTAATCCAAGATGAATTGAGGCAATTTGGTCTTCTTCCTTTCATTAGTGAAATAATACTCCCACGATACAGGTATGTGAGGACTATTTAATATTATCTGGTACCAAGGCATCAGTGCAAAATTTGGGTGGTTTTGGGAAATCATTTTGGACAATCTCAAATTGCTCCCATGCAAAATATTAAATTGGCAGTTCTTACGACACTAGTAGAAAACAGGGCTATGGTCCAGGCCGACTCAGCCCATTAGTCCCGGTTCAGTGTAGAACCGGGACCAATGTGGGCATTGGTCCCGGTTCGTGAGCCCAGGGGCCGGCCGGGCCACGTGGGCCATTGGTCCCGGTTCGTCTGGATTTTTTGGTCCGGGACCAATGTGCCTCGCTCCTGGCCCACCACCATTGGTCCCGGTTGGTGGCTTGAACCGGGACCAAAGGCTTCCCTTTAGTCCCGGTTCATGTCATCAACCGGGACCAATGAGGTTCCTATATATACCCCCTCGCGCAAGAGCAGAGCACAGTGCTCTGTTTTTTCTGGCCGAGGGGGAGAGGGCTTTGTGGTGCTCTAGCTCACCTCCTATGCACATGAGGTGTTCGATGGAATGCCCGAGCCACACTACTTAAGCTTTCTCCTCTCGATGCTCGACCTCCAAACTCCATTTTCCTCGAGATTTGTCTAGATTTAGCGGTCCGTCACGCCCCGTCCCCGTCTTCACCGCCGTCGATCACCCGCGCCGATCTCATCACCGACACCACCATGGTGAGCCTCTTGTTCTTATCTTCTTTCTGAAAGGAAAAATATTCTTACTTGTATGTTTAGATAGATACTTGTATCATTTTCTTACATTTATTATTGCATCTTATATAGTGCGATGGTTTTGGTATCCGCCCCCGTCGGCCCTCGTCCTGTCTATGATTCGGATTTGGTATGTATATTATCTTTATAACTATTGGTTCATTTATTGTTTATGAAAATTATGCCGACCAACGTGACATAGATTTTACTTATCTAGGATGTATGTGAATCGGAAATGCCAACCGACCCTATTGTCGAGAGGTTAAATTTAGTTGAAGAAGAAAACAATTTGTTGAAGGAAAAAATAAAAAAAATTGAGGAGGAGAAGATGATATTGGAGTTGCATGTTGCGGATGTCGTCGATGATCACAAGATCAAGATGGATGCAATGCTCTTGAAGATTAGAAAGATTAGAAAATATGCCATTCATACCGAGGCTTGGTATCATTATGCCGTTGAATCAATTGTTACCTTGGTTGCGATTATGATCGCATTTGTTTTCGCATTGAAATGTTTTACATAGTTTCAATGTATGGTTTAACTAATTAGATGCTCTGGAGAGCTATATGTTGTTAGATGAGAACTATGTATGCACTTTGGTTTTAATGTGATGATGAACTTCTATTAATTTGGACACTTAATTATATATAATGCACGCAGATGAACCGGCAATGGATGTACGGTGACAGACACACCCGCGAGTACATTAAGGGCGTGCATGAGTTTCTCGATGCGGCTGAGGCAAACAAGCAGAATGGTTTTATGTGTTGTCCATGCATTGAATGTGGGAATACGAGGTCTTACTCTAACCGGAAAATCCTTCACTCCCACTTGCTTTACAAGGGTTTCATGCCACACTATAATGTTTGGACGAGGCATGGAGAAATAGGGGTTATGATGGAAGACGGCGAAGAAGAAGAGTACGATGACAACTATGTGCCCCCTGAATATGGTGATGCTGCAACGGGAGCTGGTGAAGATCAAGAGGAACCAGATGATGTGCCCAATGATGCTGCCACGGGTGAAGCTGCTGAAGATCAAGAGGAACCAGACGATGTGCCCGATGATGATGATCTCCGCCGGGTCATTGTCGATGCAAGGACGCAATGCATTAGTCAAAAGGAGAAGCTGAAGTTCGATCGCATGTTAGAGGATCACAAAAAAGGGTTATACCCCAATTGCGAAGATGGCAACACAAAGCTCGGTACCGTACTGGAATTGCTGCAGTGGAAGGCAGAGAATGCTGTGGCTGACAAAGGATTTGAGAAGCTACTGAAAATATTGAAGAAGAAGCTTCCAAAGGATAACGAATTGCCCGATAGTACATACGCAGCAAAGAAGGTCGTATGCCCTCTAGGATTGGAGATGGAGAAGATACATGCATGCCCTAATGACTGCATCCTCTACCGCGGTGCATACAAGGATCTGAACACATGCCCGGTATGCGGTGCGTTGCGGTATAAGATCAGACGAGATGACCCTGGTGATGTTGACGGCGAGCCCCTCAGGAAGAGGGTTCCTGCAAAGGTGATGTGGTATGCTCCTATAATACCACGGTTGAAATGTCTGTTCAGAAACGAAGAGCATGCCAAGTTGATGCGATGGCACAGTGAGAACCGAAAGAAAGATGGGAAGTTGAGAGCACCCGCTGACGGGTCGCATTGGAGAAAAATCAAGAGAAAGTACTGGGATGAGTTTTTAAAGGACCCAAGGAATGTATGGTTTGCTTTAAGTGCGGATGGCATTAATCCTTTCGGGGAGCAGAGCAGCAATCACAGCACCTGGCCCGTGACCCTATGTATGTATAACCTTCCTCCTTGGATCTGCATGAAGCGGAAGTTCATTATGATGCCAGTTCTCATCCAAGGCCCTAAGCAACCCGACAACGAAATTGATGTGTACCTAAGGCCATTAGTTGAAGAACTTTTACAGTTGTGGAATGGAAACGGTGTACGTAAGTGGGATGAGCACAGACAGGAGGAATTTAACCTTAAGGCATTGCTGTTCGTGACCATCAACGATTGGCCCGCTCTCAGTAACCTTTCAGGACAGACAAACAAAGGATACCACGCATGCACGCACTGTTTAGATGACACTGAAAGTATATACCTGGACAAATGCAGGAAGAATGTGTACCTGGGCCATCGTCGATTTCTTCCGACCAACCATCAATGTCGAAAGAAAGGCAAGCATTTCAAAGGCGAGGCAGATCACCGGAAGAAGCCTGCCATGCGCACCAGTGATCACGTGCTTGCTATGGTCAATGATTTACAGTACGTAATCTTTGGAAAGGGTCCCGGTGGACTAGCTGTTCCGAATGACGCTGAGGGACACGCACCCATGTGGAAGAAGAAATCTATATTTTGGGACCTACCCTACTGGAAAGACCTAGAGGTCCGCTCCTCAATCGACGTGATGCACGTGACGAAGAACCTTTGCGTGAACCTGCTAGGCTTCTTGGGCGTGTATGGGAAGACAAAAGATACACCTGAGGCACGAGAGGACCTGCAACGTTTGCACGAAAAAGACGGCATGCCTCCGAAGCAGTATAAAGGTCCTGCCAGCTACGCTCTTACGAAAGAAGAGAAAGAAATCTTCTTTGAATGCCTGCTCACTATGAAGGTCACGACTGGCTTCTCGTCGAATATAAAGGGAATAATAAATATGCCAGAGAAAAAGTTTCAGAACCTAAAGTCTCATGACTGCCACGTGATTATGACACAACTGCTTCCGGCTGCATTGAGGGGGCTTCTACCGGAAAACGTTCGATTAGCCATTGTGAAGCTATGTGCATTCCTCAATTGAATCTCTTAGAAGGTGATCGATCCAGAAATCGTACCAAGGCTAAGGAGTGATGTGGCGCAATGTCTTGTCAGTTTTGAGCTGGTGTTCCCACCATCCTTCTTCAATATCATGACACACGTCCTAGTACATCTAGTCGACGAGATTGTCATCCTAGGGCCCGTATTTCTACACAATATGTTCCCCTTGGAGAGGTTCATGGGAGTCCTAAAGAAATATGTCCGTAACTGCGCTAGGCCACAAGGAAGCATCTCCATGGGCCATCAAACAGAGGATGTTATCGGGTTTTGTGTTGACTTCATTCCTGGCCTTAACAAGATAGGTCTCCCTAAATCACGGTATGAGGGGAGACTGACTGGGAAAGGCACTCTTGGTAGAGACTCAATAATATGCAGGGACGGATATTCTTGGTCTCAAGCACACTACACAGTTCTACAGAACTCTACCTTGGTGACCCCGTATGTCGATGAACACAAGAACAGTCTGCGCTCCAAACACCCGGAGCAGTGCGACGACTGGATTACATGTGAACACATCAGGACTTTCAGTAGTTGGTTGGAAACACGTCTCAGAGGTGACAACACTGTTTGTGATGAGTTGTACTTGTTGTCCAGGGGACCATCTTTGACTGTATTGACTTACAAAGGATACGAGATAAATGGGAATACATTTTACACGATCGCCCAAGATCAAAAGAGCACCAACCAAAACAGTTGTGTCCGCTTTGATGCAGCAATCGAGAGCAAAAAGGACACATATTATGGTTACATAGTGGACATATGGGAACTTGACTACGGACCTGATTTTAAGGTCCCTTTGTTTAAGTGCAAATGGGTCAATCTGTTAGGCGACGGGGTATAGGTAGACCCACAGTACGGAATGACAACAGTGGATCTGAAAAATCTTGGGTACACTGACGAACCGTTCGTCCTAGCCAATGATGTGGCACAGGTTATCTATGTGAAGGACATGTCTACCAAACCGAGAAAAAGAAAAGATAAGGAAGCGAATACATCATACGATGAGCCAAAGCGCCACATAGTTCTTTCAGGAAAAAGGGACATCCTGGGAGTGGACGGCAAGACAGACATGTCTGAAGATTATGAAAAGTTTCATGAAATTCCTCCCTTCAATGTCAAGGCTGACCCAAGCATCCTGATAAACAATGAAGATTATCCATGGTTACGGCGCAATAAGCAAATGACACAAGCGAAGAAAAAGTGAAGACTTTCTCCTGCAATAAGCAAATGCTATGTGGGTGAAATTATGATACCATCCCAACATTCAACTTTTTCAGAGTTCATTTGAAATGCTTTCATGTCTTATGGTTAGAAACTTTGATACTTCGAAAGTGATTGTCCATTTTGTACACGAAGTGCATCAAGTTTTTGTCGTAACCCTCTATTCTTTTTGGAACATTGTAATGCCCCGGACACACCCGCCGGTGGCCGTTACTCCTGGCAGGATCTAGACTGGCCCCATAGATCAATACTAGTCTTTTTCTGCGCACTTTGTCCTCACTCATGCGCACCCGGGAGCAACTTCCCGGTCGGTCACCCATCCTGACACTACTCCAAGCTGAGCACGCTTAACTTTGGAGTTCTGTCCGAATGGGCTCCCGGAAAAGAAGGAAATCCTTATTGATATGAGTAGTCTATCATCCCTAATAAGCCAGGCCATCACATACACCCCCACTCAGAGGAACCGACGTCCTCGTCGGGCCACAGGAACGTTCCCTCTTGGCACATACGTCTGTGCTTACAGTCCAGTACATGTGCCATGCCGTGTGCCACGACGGGTCACAAACGTCATGAACAACATGACCACACACCTGTCCGCAACCATCCGTGTAACCGCGAGGGTCGGCTCTGATACCAACTTGTAACGCCCCGGACACACCCGCCGGTGGCCGTTACTCCTGGCGGGATCTAGACTGGCCCCATAGATCAATACTAGTCTTTTTCTGCGCACTTTGTCCTCACTCATGCGCACCCGGGAGCAACTTCCCGGTCGGTCACCCATCCTGACACTACTCCAAGCTGAGCACGCTTAACTTTGGAGTTCTGTCCGAATGGGCTCCCGAAAAGAAGGAAATCCTTATTGATATGAGTAGTCTATCATCCCTAATAAGCCAGGCCATCACAAACATGCTATGTGGGTGAAATGATGATACCATGCCAACTTTCAACCTTTTCAGAGTTCATTTTGAAATGCTTTCCAATTTCAGAGTCATTTAGCTCGAAGAATGAATTAATAGCAAACAGAATGAACTACAAAACTTTTATGAAAATAAAAACAATCAATTAAAATATTATGTTATGATCAACTAAAATAAAACTATAATATTCTTCAATAGCAAAAAGAATATAATTTTTGTGACCTAAAATCAAACTATAAGTATTTAATTGTAAGTATAAATAAAAAATAAATAGCAAAGAAGAAAAAAATTCTATTTTTATAGTAAAGTTATTCATAAACTAGTGATTCACACAAATTTTATAAAATTCCAATTTAAACTATTCAAAATTTTAAAACTAATGGCACTAACAGAAAGTTTATAATTTTTGTGACCTAAAAGCAAAAAGAAATCACTAAAAAACTATAAGTATTTTGTTGTAAGTATAAATAAAAAATAAATAGAAAAAAATTCTATTTTTATAGTAAAGTTATTCATAAACTAGTGATTCACACAAATTTTTAAAAATTCAAATTTAAACTATTCAAAATTTAAAACTAATGGCACTAACAGAAAGTTTATAATTTTTGTGACCTAAAAGCAAAAAGAAATCACTAAAAAACTATAAGTATTTAGTTTTAAGTAGAAATAAAAAAAATAAAAAACCAAAAAAATGTAGAAATAAAAAAAGAAAAAACCAAAAAAAATGCCTCCTACTGGGCCTCCACGGCCTGAATACGACTAGAAACCCTACATGGGCCAGGATTCAGGCCCGCAGAAGGCCCAATAGGCCCACAAGCAGTAGCAAGTTTAGGCCCGAAAGCCTGCATTAGAGAGGAGCTCGAATGGGTAGGAACACCAGCGCTTATAAACTAGTGTCGGCGCCCTTCAGCTAGCGATGTGGGACTAAACTTTTGGGCTCGGGGCAGCAAAGGCCATTGGTCCCGGTTGGTGGCACCAACCGGGACTAAAGGGGGCATTGGTCACGGTTCGTGGCACCAACCGTGACCATTGCCCCCCTTTAGTCCCGGTTGGTGCCACCAACCGGGACCAAAGGCCGCGGCTTCCCGCCCTTTGGGCTGCTGAAAATTGGCCTCTGGTCCCGGTTGGTGGCACCAACCAGGACTAAAGGGGGGCATTGGTCACGGTTTGTTTCACGAACCGGGACCAATGCTCTAGCTATATAAGCCAACACTTGTGAAATTATCGATTCAGTTCGACCGATCTCCTCGTCCTCTCCTCCGACGACGCCGCCAGGCTGCTCCTCGTCCTCGTCGCCGCCGAGCCCTCCGTGAGCCCGCGTCGTCCTCGTCGCCGGCATCCCTGAGCCCGCCGCCCTCGTCCCCGTCGCCGCATGCCTCCCCGAGCCTGCCTCCTTGTCCCCGGCCGTCACCGCGTGCCGCCCGGCCCGAGGCTGCCGTCCCCGTCACCGCGTGCCGCCCCGAGCCCGCCGTCCTCGTCGCCGGACTCCAGCCGTCGCCGCCCCCCTCAAAGTGAGCCCTCCTCTCGAGTGCCACTCTTGCGCCCGAGCGCCCTTGCTCCGCCCCTGCTCCATGGTCGCCGCCGGCCCCGATGCATTCAAGAGTAGAAGGAGAGGAGAAGTAGAGGAGAGGAGAAGTGGAGCAGCAGCAACGCGCTGTCCACTTTTCTGAATTTTTTGGAATTTCTGAATTTTTTTGCCCATATAGAAGGTGTTTGATGAAATGCTAGATGGCTTTGGGCATTTTTGGAATTTAAAAAAAATTGTGGTGAGGTACTGATGCAAGACAAAGGCGATGGCAAAAATTCAGAATTTTTGGAGAGGTTTAGAATAGGTTTTCAACAAGTTATTTGAATCGGATTCAAATTTCATTTGAGTGAAATTTGAAAATTTTGAACTATGGATCAGAATATGCTAAATATGTCAAAAATGTTTTTTTATATGATGTTTTTTTTCATATATGTATTCATTTTTTTATTTAGGTTGTTAATTAGTAGATTCGATTTTAGGTTAGTGTAGAGGAAAAAGTAAAATAAGGAAAAGGAAGAAAAGAGGAAGAAGGAAGAAGAAGAAGAAGAAAAGGAAGGAGTGGAAAAAGGAAAATAAGAAGAGGAAGACTTCTTTTTTTTTCTTCGATCTTCTCCTCTATTTTTTTCATGGATATATGCTAAAGAAAACGAGGGGGTGATAGATGATGATGAGGGGTCGAGAGTGGGACGAGAGGTCGAGAGGTGTCGAGGGGAGAAAAAATATGTTATCAGGGAAGACGGTCATCGAGGGGTCGAGAGAGGGATGAGGGGTCGAGAGAACTAAATAAGAAGAAGAAGAGGAGAGGAAGACAAGGAGAAATAAATAAGAAGAAGAAAAAAGAAGAAAAAGAAGACGAGAAGAAGAAAGGAATAGTGGAGAAGAAGAGAAAATAGAATATATTCTATTTTCTCTTCTTCACCACTATTCCTTTCTTCTTCTCCTCTTTTTTTCTTCATTTTTTTCTTCGACACGTGGGGGGGGTCGAGAATGTCGGACATTCATGAGAGAGGCGAGGAAGAAGGGGAAGAAGAGGGAGAAGAAGAGGAGAGGAAGAAGAGGAAGTCTTCTCCTCTATTCTTTCTTCTCTTTTTTTTTCTTCTTCTTCTTCCTCTTTATTTTATCGGGAACGAGGGTCGTCGAGAGGGTCGCCGAGCGGTAGAGGAGAAACCCTCAATAGAAAGTATCGTCAGTGTGAGATACATGTACCGTCGGTGTCGGACACTACACCCACATCCCACAAGTGGCGCGGGCTTCGACGCCCACGTCACTTGTGGGACGTGGATGTAGTGTCCGACACCGAAGGCCACATGTATGTCACACCCACGATACTTGCTAGCTAGTTAGGGTTTCCCCTACCGAAAAGAAGAGGAGAAATAAATAAGAAGAAGAAAAAAGAAGAAAAAGAAGAGGAGAAGAAGAAAGGAATAGTGGAGAAGAAGAGAAAATAGAATATATTCTATTTTCTCTTTTCTCCACTATTCCTTTCTTCTTCTCCTCTTTTTCTTCTTCTTTTCTTCTTCTTCTTCTTCTTCTTCTTCTTCTTCTTCTTCTTCTTCTTATTCTTATTAGCCGGAAGTAGAGAGAGGTTTCCTAGTGTCAAAGTATTGAAGAAATCCATGCCTTCATCATTAGCCGGAAGTAACCAGGGCATGTTGGTACGAAGTTCTGCAAAGTTGTTCTGGAATGGAGTCCCAGATAGAATAATCCACCTTTTGGTACGAATTCAGCAAAGGCCTTCCAAATAGCGATATTCGGAAGGCTCTTGCTGAACTTTGTACCAAAAAGTGAATTATCCTATGTGGGACTCCGTTCCAGAACAACTTTGAAGAGCTTCGTACCATCATGCACATGTTACTTTCGCCTAATGATGAAGACATGGTTTTGTTGAATCCCTTGACACTAGGCAACCTCCCGACCCCTCGGCGATCCTATCGAACATGAGAGGAAGAAGAGGATAAAAAAAGAAGAGGAAGAAGAAAAAAAAAGAGGAGAAGAAAGAATAGAGGAGATCTTCTCCTCTATTCTTTCTTCTCCTCTTATTTTTCTTCTTCTTCCTCTTTTTTTTTACCGGGAACGAGGGTCGTCGAGGGAGATAGATGTAGTGTCGTCGTTGTCGATATATACCCCCTCCCGATAGCTTACTATGATTAGGTAGCTAGTTCTACGTTTGGCACTAATATATCCATTTGTAATGTTTGAATAATAATTGCCATGTTGTAAATATTTGTAGAAACTATGGACACCGCCCTAGACGAAGCAACAAAAGAAGCGTTGTTGAGGGACATAATCGCAGAAGGAAGTGATGCCATCTCGTTGTTTCTCAAAGAAACCGATGGTCTTGAAGGAAAGGGTGAACAAGCTGGCTACAGTGACCTAATGCCGGTGCAAGAAGAAGAACATGAGGACGTCTCCGGTGACCCAATGCCGGTGCAAGAAGGAGACCATGATGACGGCTCCGGTGACCGAACCGAGTCCGGCCAGGTATACATATTAGTTAAGCCTATGCTGAATAGATGATTGATGCATTCATTGTTTGGGTATGTACACATATTAATTAAGTCTTTGTTATTTTTTCTAGCCCTCCGAATCGATCACAACTCCGGTAAAGAGACGAGGCCCGAAGAAAAAGTTGAGCTCGGATGAAAAGTTTGAGATCATAGCAATCGCGCCCGACGACCAACCTATTGAACCCCTCCGGACAAAGAGCGCATTTGTTGCTCAGTGCGGGGTTCTGGTTAGGGACAAGATCCCGATAAGCATCCAGCAATGGTTTAAGCCGGCTACAGAAGACCCTGAGGTGTCTTATGTCAATGATATACAGAAAAATGATCTTTGGACTAAGCTGAAGTCAAATTTCACCCTACCGCCTGAGGATAATCCAGAGAACCCAATTAAAGAGAAATTAATCAAGTCTTTTGCTCTGAAGAGGATGGCAGAACTATTCAGGAGGTGGAAGAAAGAGTTGAATAAGTTTGTCGAAAATAATGAGACACCAGAATTCAAGGGCAGATATGAGAAGATCAGAGATCACTGGCCCGCATTTGTGGCCCACAAGACATCAGAAAAGAGTAAGAAGATGTCGGCGACAAACAAGCAAAATGCTGCGAAGAAGAAGCTTCACCATCGCACGGGGTCAGGTGGCTACCTCGTAGCCCGGCCTAAGTGGTCCAAGACTGAGAATGATCTGGTTCATAAAGGGATCGAACTAGAGACAATTAACTGGCCAGACCGTTGCCGGACTTGGTTCTTCAGGGCTGGCGGAACACTGGACCCTGTAACAAGGAAGTGCATTGGGACGAACAATCAAATGGACATACCAGTCAGTAAGCTTAAGCAGTATATCGAAGCAGCGCAGGAAGGGACGTTCTTTCCAGACAGAGAGAACGACGAGCTCACAATGGCCCTCGAGAATCCTGAGCACCCTAGACGGACACGAGGCACGCCAGGCTCCATTCCGTGGAAGGTTGGGTTTCCGGACGCAGGCGGTTACAAATCCCATGAGAGGAGGAAAAAAGTGCAGCAGACCCAAATGCAGGCGCTGCAAGCAAGGGTAGACGCGATAGAGGAACGAGAAGCAAATCGCAGCAAACGTACTGCCGAAGCCTCCCCCGAAGCTACCCCGCCATCTCAGCGCAGAAGCAGCGTGGCTTCCACCGAGCTGCTTCAGCCGGACCATGCCTTGACGGCTCCTGCTAGCTATCCCGTGGATGCTATAACGGAGTCTCAAAATTGCCACCTTATGACGCAATGGATGAATTTGAAGGTCAAGGCGGCTGTTGGCTCTGTTTATCCTACTGAACCCGGCGCAACTTTTCACTGCCGGCCGATTCCAGAAGGATATGCTAGGGTGATGGTGGATGAGATAACGGAGGGATTTGAGGACCTCCAGCTCCGCCTCCACCGCCTCCTCCTCCGGCGAGAGACGATCAGTGCCCTCGGCCGGCTCCTTCTCCGGCGCGTGGCGGCACTTCGCCTCCTTCTCCGCCTGCGCCGACGCGCCCGAGCAGCCAGCCTCCTCCTTCTCCGCCTCGTCAGCAAGGGCGGAAGAGACCTGCCACTGCTCCAGCTGCTCCGGCGCGTTGTAGTCCTTCTCCTCCGCCTCTTAAGCAAGTAAAGAAGACAACCGCTATGTCTGCTCGGTCAGCGTCTAGCAGTACAACTAGAGGCGGGAAGACATACAGATTCGGTCCTTCTCTGAAGACTCCAGAGAAGTTACCATACGAGAGGACCCAGGAGGAGAATGCCGAGATCGCGCGAGAAGAAGTGAAGAAATTCTTTGAAGGGGTGAAAGCAAAGAAACATCCACCTCCGGAGGAGAAGGTAGATCGGGTGAAAGTGAAGCGCACTCTGGCTGCCCTGACAAAACCACCGAAGTTTGATCCGCCGAAAGGAAACTATGACCGCATTATTGGAAAGGAATTTGCCGAAGCAGAGCGGTCGGGAAGTACTGTCAGTGATCAAAGGCTGAAAGAACGACGAGCTGGGAAACAAATTGCCCAGCTCGGCGAACAAGCGAAGCAATCGTGCCCCCCGCTCAAGGTGCCTAGCCACAACGTCGATAATGATCCGAGGATGGTGCCCGGTTATAGCAATCTTGCAGATTACCTGCCCGACGAAGTACATTATGAACCCATGGATACAAAGATACGAATATGGGAAGCCTCTCGTCACAGATGAAAGATCTCTATCAACGATGATGCGAAGATTGCATGATTGGTACTTGAAAATCTGCAGAGACTATGGGGGGAGGAGTACTTTGTATGTGAAAGTTAAAAGGAGCATGACCTCGTTGGAATTGATCTGTTGCCTGTTCCATTTGAGGAGTTCTATCAGTTTTTCAATCAATTGGCCCTCGATAAAACAACGGTCGCCTGCTACTGTTTGTAAGTAGTACTACTTCTGTCATTAAGTTTCTCTATATAGCTTAGCACTTTCATTGCATGTATTTATAATCATCCTCACTATATTATGAAGATTGAAGATCGCCGAATTGAAGAAAAGACAAGTCGGTGATATTGGGTTCATTAACACATATCTCATAGATGCAACTCAGGTTAAACTTCATGCCGCAGCTACCGAGGCCAGCTTGCTACGATCGTTCGTAATAAATCAAAACAAAGATATAATACTCTTTCCTTACAACTTCAGGTGAGTGTTATTGTCTTGTGCGTATTCGGTTTCCCTTATATATTAGTCAAGGTTATAGTAATGTAATTCATGAGTTATGCATGTGTGTGCAGTTTCCACTTTATTCTCCTAGAGATTAAGCTTGAGCAGGGAGTAGTAACCGTCTTGGACTCTAAACGAAAAGATCCCAAGGAGTATGCGGACATGACTGAAATCCTCAAGAGGTAAGTTAAATCGATCATTGTCCACCATATCAGCAACTTTGTTCATTTCCTGATATCAAGTAATTGTTTTCTTTGTCCGGCAGGGTTTGGAGAAAATTCACCAAAATAGTTCCGGGACTGCCGAAGGAGCTGGAATTTAGACACCCGAAAGTAAGTACTATAGTAGCATGTTCCGCGCATCTCCTAGTGATTCAAGCGCTAGTTTCATCAATACCATTTAGCATTCTTGCTTATCAGTTTGATTGACCTCTATTTCTTGTAAAGTGGTTGTGGCAGGAACAAGGGAATGATTTCTGTGGATACTACATCTGCGAGTCCATCCGCCACACGACCTGTGAGCGGGGCGGGTACTCTAACGAACAATATGAAGTACGTAAATAACAACATTCACAATTTTATTTTATTACCATCATTTGTGTTGAGTTTCATTCATTTATATATATATATATATATATATATATGTATTAACCCCCTTCTTCAAATTAGATGTTTCGGAAGCGGGATGAACTCCTAGCACCAGCTCGCATGCGAGCAATTCAAGAGGAATTGGCGGCATTATTTCTTGACCACGTGATCCCTGATGACGGAGAATTCTATGTGGACCCTGAGTCCGTATGATTATATTTGTAAGAGATAATTATTGTATATATGTAGCCGGTAGTGTCAGATAGATATACGAGAACTTGTTGTTCGACCTATCTCTCGGAGAAGGAGAGGTGGTCGATATCAGTTCTCTCTGTATATATGCATATATGTTCATGACGATCTTCTATTTGCTTCGTTTGCTTACTAGCTAGCTAGCGTGTCTAGTCCTCTCTATATACATATGTATAGTACGTAGCGTCGACCAAGCACGGACATAATAGAGGACACTTCTCTCTATTAATTATAACTAGCTAACACAATATATGAAACACCTAAATTAACCCCCCAAAACCCCCAACCCCCCCCCTTTCAAAAAAACAAAAACCCCAGCCACAGAAGTGCTGACGCGTGGATGCCTATTGGTCCCGGTTGGTGCCACCAACCGGGACCAAAGGGTCTCCTGACTAGGCTCTGCGCACTGCCCACGTGGAGGGCCTTTAGTCCCGGTTCTAGATAGAACCGGGACTAAAGGGGGGAGGTATTAGTACCGACACTTTAGTCCCGGTTCCGGAACCGGGACTAAAGGCCCTTACGAACCGAGACTATAGGTCCTTTTTCTACCAGTGCGAAGTGTTGTCTCATGGGAAGTGATTTACAAGATAGTGATTGAGAGTGCTGAGAAATGGAATTGGGACCTACTTACCCGGGTGCGGATGCAGGGAGTTGTCATGAGGCATAGCTTATTGAACAGTATGAAAAAACTAGACCGACTTACAAAATTTATATGCAAGAATAGAAAGCCATCGGGGTTCGCATGGGGATAGAAATACTATTTTCATTTCATAACGCAATGCTAAAAATACAAAATGCTTATGTTATTGCATCTTGCTTCATTCAATACTATTACATGAAACCCTATTCATTGTGGCGCCATGACTAATTCAATAAATATTGTCAGTTGTGCGTCACCTTACTCTTGTAATCCAAACAAAGATGAAATCTCCCAGCAATCACCATGAATGAAAAGGAAATCCTCTCTAGGTTTTGATGGTTTAAATGTAGTGGCTTGGCGTTCGGATGATGTAAACCGTACCGTTCAATAGTTCTATCAGGTAGGTTAGCTACCTTCTCAGATCAATGAAATTTTCATCATGATAATCACAAAAAAGGTCAATTCTACTCTTCCCCATAACTTTCAGTTAATCAAGTTGCAATGCAACTTGTAGAATCATCACCCGGTGCTTTGCTAACACGGACAAAGAGCAATTACCCAAATAAATCATGAAAATCATAAAGCTTCTATCCAAGGCCGTAGAATTTCTAATAATATTATTCTTTTCTAGGAAATCACTCCTTCCAACATACATCCCGGAAGCATAAAGCTTTTTTGTTGAAAATAGACTTGAACAAATCTTTTGATAAAATTGAATGGGGATTTTCCTATAGCCTTGGTACGTAAAGGGTTGCATGGTCATTTCATAAAATTGATCTATGAGTGCATTTCCTTTGCTTATTTTCCTCTCAATTTGTGGTGTTGGGGAACGCAGTATTTCAAAAAAATTCCTACGATCACGTAAGATCTATCTAGGAAATGCATAGCAACGAGCGGGGAGAGTGTGTCCGTGTACCCTCGTAGACCAAAAGCGGGAAGCATTTAGTAACGCGGTTGATGTAGTCGAACGTCTTCGAGATCCAACCGATCCAAGTACCAAACATATGGCACCTCCGCGATCAGCACACGTTCAGCTCTGTGACGTCCCTCGAACTCTTGATCCAGTTGAGGCCGAGGGAGAGTTCCGTCAGCAAAACGGCATGGTCACGGTGATGATGAAGTTTACCGGCGCAGGGCTTCGCCTAAGCACTACGACAATATGACCGAGTTGTGTAACTGTGGAGGGGGTCACCGCACACGGCTAAGAGAAACTTTGGTGTGCCTTTGGGGTGCCCCCCTCCCACGTATATAAAGGGGGGAGGAGAGGTGACTGTCCCTAGATGGGGACACGCCATGGGGGGAGTCCTACTTGGACTCCCAATCCAAGTAGGATTCATCCCCCCCCCTTTCCTAGTCCAAGTAGGAGAAGAAGGGAAGGAGGAAAAGAAGAGAAGGAAGGAGGGGGGCACCACCCCTCCCCTTGTCCAATTTGGACTGGGCAGGGGGGCGCCACCTCTAGCCGGCCCTCTCTCTTCTCCACTAAGTCCCATGATGGCTCATTAACTTCTGGGGGAGGGGGCGGGGTTCCGGTAACCCCTGGTACTTTGAAACTTATCCGAAATGACCCGAACCATTTCGGTGTCCGAATGTAACCTTCCAACATATGAATATTTATGTCTCGACCGTTTCGAGACTCGTCGTCATGTCCATGATCTCATCTGGGACTCCAAACAAACTTCGTTTCATCAAAACATGAAACTCATAATACAAATCGTGATCAACGTTAAGCGTGCGGAACCTATGGGTTCGAGAACTATATAGACATGACCGAGACACATCTCCGGTCAAAAACTAATAGCGGAACCTGGATGCTCATATTGGCTCCTACATATTCTATGAAGATCTTTTATCGGTCAAACAGCATAACAACATACATTGTTCCCTTTGTCATCGGTATGTTACTTGCCCGAGATTCGATCGTCGGTATCAGCATACCTGGTTCAATCTCGTCAGCGGCAAGTCTCTTTACTCGTTCCGTAATGCCCAATCCCGTAACTAACTCATTAGTCACATTGATTGCAAGGCTTATAGTGATCTGCATTACCGAGAGGGCCCAGAGATACCTCTCCGAAACACGGAGTGACAAATCCTAGTCTCGCTCTATGCCAACTCAACAAACACCATCGAACACACCTGTAGAGCATCTTTATAATCACACATTTACGTTGTGACGTTTCATAGCACACAAGGTGTTCCTCCGGTATTCGGGAGTTGCATAATCTCATAGTCTGAGGAACATGTATAAGTCATGTAGACAGCAATAGCAGAAAAACTAAACGATCATTATGCTAAGCTAATGGACGGATCTTGTCCATCACATCATTCTCTAATGATGTGATCCCATTCATCAAATCACAACACATGTCTATGGCTAAGAAACTTAACCATCTTTGATTAATGAGCTAGTCAATTAGAGGCATAGTAGGGACACTGTGTTTGTCTATGTATTCACACATGTACTAGGTCTCCGGTTAATACAATTCTAGCATGAATAATAAACATTTATCATGATATGAGGAAATATAAATAACAACTTTATTATTGCCTCTAGGGCATATTTCTCCCCTGCACTAGGCAATATTACATAGTAATGATTCTAACACCCATGGATTCTTGGTGCTAATCATGTTTTGCTCGTGAAAGAGGCTTAGTCGATGGGTCTGCAACATTCAGATCCGTATGTATCTTGCAAATCTCGATGTCTCCCTCCTTGACTTGATCGCGGATGGAATTGAAGTGTATCTTGATGTGCTTGGTTATTTTGTGAAATTTGTATTCCTTTGCCAAGACAATTGCACCAGTATTGTCAAAAAAATATTTTCATTGGACCCGATGCACTTGGTATTACACCTAAATCAAATATGAATTCCTTCATCGAGACTCCTTCATTTGTTGCTTCCGAAGCAGCCATGTAATTTGATTCACACTTAGGTCCCGCCATGACGCTCTTCTTGGAACTGCACCAACTGATAGCCCCACCATTCAATATAAATATGTATTGGTTTGCAACTTAGAGTCATCCGGATCAGTGTCAAAGCTTGCATCGACATAACCATTTA
This sequence comes from Triticum aestivum, assembly GCF_018294505.1. Taxonomy (NCBI): domain Eukaryota; kingdom Viridiplantae; phylum Streptophyta; class Magnoliopsida; order Poales; family Poaceae; genus Triticum; species Triticum aestivum. The sequence goes on along the minus strand of NC_057806.1, from coordinate 542,077,044 downwards.
CAACGAGATCTTTGTCACCTCCATTAACAAGAAACATATCCTTAGTCATTTTCAAGTATTTTAGGATGCTCTTCACCGTTGTTCAGTGATCCACTCCTGGGTTACTTTGGTACCTCCCTCCTAAACTAATAGCAAGGCACGCATCAGGTCTGGTACACAGCATTGCATACATGATATAACCTATGGCCGAGACATAGGGAACGACTTCCATTTTCTCTATCTTCTGTAGTGGTCGGGCATTGAGTGTGACTCAACTTCACACTTTGTAACACAGGCAAGAACCCTTTCTTTGACTGATCCATTTTGCACTTCTTCAAAACTTTATCAAGGTATGTGCTTTGTGAAAGTCCAATCAAACGTCTTGATCTATCTCTATAGATCTTCATGCCTAATATATAAGCAGCTTCGCCGAGGTCTTTCATTGAGAAATTCTTATTCAAGTATCCTTTTATGCCATTCAAAAATAAAGTATCATTTCCGATCAACAATATGTCATCTACATATAATATCAAAAATGCTACAGAGCTCCCACTCACTTTCTAGTAAATACAGGCTTCTCCAAAACTCTCTATAAAACCATATGCTTTGATCACACTATCAAAGCGTATATTCCAACTCCGAGAGACTTGCACCAGTTCATAAATGGATCGCTGGAGCTTGCACATTTTGTTAGCACCTTTTGGATCGACAAAACCTTCCAGTTGCATCATATACAAAAGGAAATATGCCCTAGAGGCAATAATAAAGTTGTTATTTATATTTCCTTATATCATGATAAATGTCTATTATTCATGCTAGAATTGTATTAACCGGAAACTTAGACAAACATAATGTCACTAGTATGCCTCTACTTGACTAGCTCGTTGAATCAATGATGGTTATGTTTCCTAACCATAGACATGAGTTGTCATTTGATTAACAGGATCACATCATTAGAGAATGATGTGATTGACTTGACCCATCCGTTAGCTTAGCAGGATGATCATTTAGTTTGTTGCTATTGCTTTCTCCATAACTTGTACATGTTCCTATGACTATGAGATCATGCAACTCCTGAATACCGGAGGAACACTTTGTGTGCTACCAAATGTCACATCGTAACTGGGTGATTATAAAGGTGCTCTACAGGTGTTTCTGAAGGTGTTTGTTGAGTTGGCATAGATCGAGATTAGGATTTGTCATTCCGAGCCCTCTGGGCCCTCTTGGTAATGCACATCACT
>NC_057806.1:541774802-541775269 GCF_018294505.1 Triticum aestivum | reverse complement strand
GAGGGATGGAAGGGGATCTGACGAGGGAGAGGGAAGGAGGTATCGGGTGAAGGGCCGGGTATCCAGCTATAGAGGGGGGAATGTTAGTAATGGCGCGCCATCGAGGGGTACGCCATAAAAACACTCATAGCAATGGCGCACCATTCTCTGGTGCGCCATTAGTAACTTTTTTTTTCTGATAGCAATGGTGCACCCTCCTCTGGTGCGCCATTAGTAACTTCTTTTTTTCATTATTTCTTGTTGCATCTAATAATTTGTTTTTTATTAAATTTGTTATTTTCATGAGGACTAAAACAAAATATATCATCAAATTTGTTTTTTTAATATCATCAAATTTGTTTTTTTATTTTTAATTGAAAATATCATCAAATTTGTTATTTGAAAATATCATCAAATTGTTTATTTGAAAATATTATCAAAAAGCAGGGGAGGGTGCGGGGTGTCGGCGGCCGCGGTGGAGCGGGCCG
>NC_057806.1:541754464-541774791 GCF_018294505.1 Triticum aestivum | reverse complement strand
GTGTGGGAGGGTGCAGGGTGTAGGCGGCGGTGGAGCGGGCCGGGGGAGGGTGCGGAGGGTCGGTGGCGGCGGTGGAGCGGGGGCGGGTGCGGTGGGTCGTCGGCGGCGGTGGAGCGGGGGAGGGTGCGGGGGTTCGTCGGCCGTAGTGGAGTGGGGGGAGGGTGTGGGGGTGCTCGGCGGCGAGGGGGACAGCTATCGAGAGGGATGGGGTCGAGATCGAGTGTCCTCATGAATATTCAATATTTTTTCATATTGAATATGAAAAAATATCATAAAATTTGAAAAAATATTCATGAATTCAAAAAGTGCCCATGAAATTTAAAAATATTCATGATATCAAAAAGTGCCCGAGAAATCAAGACTACGATTTAAATACAATCGATCTTAGCTAGCTATCTGTTCACAATCTTCTTGCCCTTCTTTTTCGCAAATGGAGTTCCTCTATGGAACGGACGTCCTTTAGGTAGGGTGGTCCTTCTTCTTCTTTTGGTGTATGGTGCTACTTCATCGTCGTCGTCATATTCGATCTTCGGGTCGCCGTACTTGTCGAAGTCTTGCTCATTGGCTACTCCATCCATTTCGATGATCTTCCTTTTGCCTCTCCTCACGACAACACGACTAGGCTTTGACGGGTCGGTAATGAGGAAGCATTGGTCCACTTGGGAAGCCAGTACCCATGGCTCATTTTTCGCGGTGACGTTTGCACCCGCGTTCTTGGATTTGGCTTCGGGTATAACCATGGTGGTGAAATACCAGTTTTCTTTTAGGACGCTCTTGGCCCATCCGACACGGAACATCGGGACCTTCTCTCCAGCGTAGCTCAGATCCCAGATCTCCTCGATCCTTCCGTAGTATCTGTCCTTGTCGTTAGCGGTGTAGGATTCCATCGTTACCCCGGAGTTCTGATAACCCATCGCTCTTCATGTCCTTGTCCTCGGTGTAGAATGTGTAGCCGTTGATATCGTACGCCTCATAGGTCATCAGGTTGTGCTCGACGCCCTGTGACAAGGCGAATATGAGTTGTTCTTCCGCGGAAGAATCCTCATGTAAAGGGTACGACAGAAGCTTCTGCTTGAACCAATGCGTGAAACAAGAGTTTTGCTCTTTGATTATATCTCCGTCCATCCTCTATTGGCCTCGGTCATTGTACGTCCTCTCAATAAAGGTTTTGTGCTCTACCACCCAAGGATCGACCATGTCTATGTGTTGTAGCTCAACTAGGTTTGCTCTTTCAAAGTCGGCGAGTCGACCCTCGAATTCGACATGCATTTCACACCTTTCACTTATTTCCCGGCTCTGGCGCCTTTTGCTTCTTTCCCGGCGGTGGGCAATCTTTCCAATTTTTCAAAAGCCCGTCTATTTCCTCGCCGCTCCTCGTACGCGGGCGTCTTCGGGGTTCGGTTTCACCATCGAACAGATCCTTGCATTTCCTCCATGGGTCATTGTCGCGAAGCCACCTTCGATGTCCCATGAACACGGTTTTCGAAGACTCGGGATCTCTATCAAGCCGGTGATACGTTGTGTCATCCATGCACCTGACCATCCAGAAAATCCGTGGACCACCTGCCCTGCGGCATATCCGTAACCGAGATAGTCGTGCACCGTCGTGAGTAGTGTGGCTCTCATAGGGAAATATGCTTTCTCTGCGGCGTCCCACGTATTGGATGGCGTTTTCCACAGTGTGTCTAGCTCCTCTTTCAGCAGCCCCGGATACAGACTGATGTCGTCCCCTAGTTGTTTCGGCCCTCCAATTAGCATACTCATGTGAATGTAGTTCCTCTTCATGCACAACCAGAGGGGAAGGTTGTACATCCACACAAACACAGGCCAGGTGCTATGTGTGCTTCTCTGGCTGCCAAACGGATTGACTCCATCCGTGCTCGCGCCCAGCACGATGTTCCTTGGATCCTTCCGAAATTCTAGGTGTTCTAAGTTCAACGCTTGCCACTGGCTCCCATCCTTAGGGTGACTCAGCATCTTGTCTTTTTTATTTATCTCCGGGTCATTTGCGTCATCTTCTTGCTTCTTCTCCTCCCTATCCGCGTGCCAACGCAGGAGCTTTGCTACCTTAGGGTCCGCGAAATACCGCTGCAGACGAGGAGTGATCGGAAAGTACCACACCAGTTTTCGAGGAGCTTTCTTCCTCTTCTTGTATTGAGTGATGCCGCACACCGGACATATGGTAGACTCCGCGTGCTCATCCCGATAAATGATGCAATTGTTCATGCACACATGGTATTTCACGTGCGGTAAATCCAGAGGACACACGACTTTATTCGCCTCCTCGAAACTGGTCGGGCACTTCTTCCCCTTGGGAAGACGTTCGTGCCAGAATGACATGTTCTCATCGAAGCATGCGTCGGTCATTTTGTGTTTTACCTTCATCTCCAGAGCCATGAGCGTTACTTTCAGGCGGGTATCCTCAGGTCTACATCCTTCATACAATGGAGTAACCGCGTCTATCTCCAGTTGATCCAGCTTGGCTTTCTCTCGGGCGGCAGCTCTTGCGTTATCCGTCTGCTTGAGAAGCAGCTCTTGAATATGAGGGTCCTGCACCCAGCCCATCGATGGTCCATCGTCGTCTGCTCCGCCGGCATCTTCATCTTCATGATCATGCCCTTCGTCTGCTCTGGCATCTTCCTCATCATCATGTACGGCATCTTCTACATGATGACTGTGTACAGCATCACCGTCGTGATCATGTCTTGGAGATTCTTCGTCTTCTCGCCCGCCCGAGCCGCGGTGGTTGTCTTGCTGCCCTTCCTCATTTTTTGCCCGGCCCCCATGGACGACTTCATAGTCATCTTCACCACCTTGCCACCGATAGCCATCCATGAAACCACGCAAGAGCAGGTGGTCCCGCACCTGCCCGGAATTCGGGTCCGCAATAAGGCTCTTCAGGTTGCATCTTCGACACGGACATCTTATCTCCATCTCGTTCTTTTGAAGCATCTCGGCCTTCGCAGAGCTCAAAAACCTATTCACGATGCCTTCGATCATCATGCGTACCAAGGTCGCCTGCAGGGTAGAGCAAAACGATATTTTAGAACCAAGAAAAAATTTGGCATGACTTTCCCTAAAAATAGGACCAAAAAGAATGCATAGTGCCAAAATTCTCGCCGAAAGGGAAATGAATCAACATTCCGGCAAAATATTGCCAACTATCGCATTTCAAATACCGGTACCTGCAAACACAAACATATGTGCAACACCACAAACATATGCAACACCACAAACATACATAGATCTAGCTAGGCCAAAAAAGTGTATGTGCACGTTGTTGGAGCGAGCTAGGGAGAAAAAAAGTAGATCTACAACATGAAGATAGCTTTCCCCTTACTTACCTATCAAAAAAGGTAATTTCACCACTTAATTTTGATGAATCTATGGTGCAAATGAGGTGAGGAGGAGGAGGCAGCCGACAAGCTTGGAGAAGGAGGTGGAGGGAATGAAGTGGGGAAAGTGAGTGTGTAGGTGTGGCTGTCCAAAATATCTAGCTGGTCCCAGGTTACTAATGGCGCACCACACAGTCATGCGCCATTAGTAACCCAACATACTAATGGTGCACCCCCTGGTCGTGCGCCATTAGTAGTTTTGCAAAAAAAGTATATATATATATACTAATGGTGCACCGTGGCATAGTGCTCCATTACTAGTTTAAACTAGTAATGGCGCAATTTGCAACGGTGCGCCATTAGTTGTTTTGCAAAAAAAAGAATAAAAAAATACAGTAGTGGCGCACTCCATGGCTGGTGTGCCATTACGATGCGCCATTAGTATGTTTGGAAAAATGAAAAAAAATTGTTACTTGTGGCGCACCTTGTGCCTAGTGCGCCATTAGTGTCTTCCACACTAATGGAGCATCACCACATGGTGCGCCATTAGTATATTGTCGGGTGGTAGGTGCGACATATGCCAACGGGTGGCTTATCATTGTGGGAGACAGTAAGACGTCGCCGGTGCCTGGAAGTGGGATGAGGCAAAGACATGCACGCCGGCGAATCTTACCCAGCTTTGGGGCTCTCCGTGGAGATAACACCCCTACTGCTGCTCGGCGGGGTCTCCGCATGATCACTAGATGAACGTGTGGCTACAAGATGCTCCGTGAGTTGTTTGGCGAGAGGAAGAAGAAGGGCACGGCTAGCTCTCCTCTCCTTTCTATGTGGTGTCTAGAACTAGCTTAGATCAACCCCTTGCATGGGTGCCCCGGGGGGTTTATATAGGCCTACCCCCGGGGGTACAATAGTAGTCCGGCTGGGTGTGGGCCCCGGCCGTCTGTGTCTACGCTCGCCGGCTTCTGCGCCGGCTGGTGGGTCCCGCCGGTTACCGGCTCATTGGTCGACAGGCAGGCCCCACTATCATGGGCCTTGTCGGTGGCTGGTTACTGTTGCTCAATCCCGGTGACGAGGGCTTCGCCAAGGTGGGCGTGGCTACAGTGCCGGCGTCCGGCGGGTGATCGTTGTAGCCTCACCGCGTCATGTCTCCTTAATGGGGTGTCTCCTTCGAGGGAGGTGGCAAGCCGGCTATGGGGAGCCGGCTCTATCTTTTGCCGACTGGGGGAGGCCTGGCCGCCTTCGGGTGTCTCTCTACCCGAAGGGGCCCACCGCCCATGGGCTATGCTGACGGCCCATCGTGGGTGACATCAGGGTCAACATGGCAACAGTGCTGCGCCGGATGGGTCATGGCCACCCCGTACGGCGCACTGTGCCAGGCGTGCTCCGGGATTCGGGGGTGGCACGCTTTACTGTAGCCACGCCCCGTCACATCGCCGTTATGTGGATGTAGACTTCGAGGGTACGATCCTGACCGCTTTGTGGGTGCCGGCATCTTGGAGCCGGCCCTCACACGGCTTTCTTCATGAGGGCTAAAGCCGGGCCGCCTTCCGATAGTCGGCCTGGGAGTCAGCCGGCAAGGGGAAGGCGGCCCCACGTCTTGGACTCTTGAGGGCCGGATCGGCTCGTAATTTTTTCAGAAGGGCCAAGGGGAGCCGGCTAGGCTACCCGTGGTCATTTACTCCGACAGTAGTCCCCGAAGCTGATCGAGCTTCGAGGCTAACAAAGGGACGAGGAGCTAGGTCAACTTCCTATCCTGAGGAGCCGGCTTTGCTTGTGCGCGCCGTCTTCGAAAAGCTCCGTATCTTGTAGGCGGGAGCGAGGGTCGGCCTGCGAGCTGACCGCGCACCGCCCCGCGGGCCATGTGGCAAGAAAAACCTGCCAGCGCACGCACGCGATGGGACGCCGTCACAGGCCCGGGCCCGCCACTTATAGGCCTCGGCCCAAGCGCGGATCTTCTGCGGCCTGCAACGGACCGCTCTCCTTCCCGCGGCGATTTCATTATGTCATCAAGGCGCAATAATCGCGGGACGTGGGGGAGTGGGCGCAGTTGATCCCACATTCCCCCACTCCACGCCTCCTCGGTTCCGCCGCGCGGGTCTATAAGTAGGGGGAGGAGAGGGAGCGGCAGAGGCTCGCACGCTCTCCCACGCTCCACCCGTTCTCTCCTTCCTTCTCCTTCCTTCCGCCGCCGCAGCGACCCATCGCCGCACCGCTCCGCCGTCGGACATCTCGGTTCCTTCGGTCCCATCGTAGCGGGGTCGTGTGCGTCTCCGCCGTCGCATCTCCTTGTTCCTTGCCGCGTCGCTCCCATGGCGTTGTCGAGCTTGTGGGATGGCTCCAACGTCCAGGAGGACCATGTTGAGTTCCTTCGCCGGACGCGGCGTCTGCCGGGCGCGAACTACGTGCAGGTTCGTCATGCACCGGCTAGGGAGATTTCGCCGGCACCGGAGGAGGGCGAGTGGGTAATCTTCCGCTCGCACTGCCTGCGCGGCTTTGGCCTCCCGACGAGCGGATTCCTTCGCGCCTTTCTTGAGTTTTACCACCTCCAGCCGCATCACCTCACACCCAACACGGTGATGCTGCTGTCGGCTTTCGTCACCCTGTGCGAGGGCTTTCTTGGGGTTCTCCCCACTCTCGAGCTCTGGGGAGAATTCTTCCAGTGCAAGCTCGGCACCGTTGTCGCGGGCGTGCCCGCCCCCTGCGGAGCCTTCATCGCCATGAGGCAGACGGGCAAGAACAATCCATTCCCGTCCATCCCACTGATCCAGTCGGTGAAGCTCTGGCAGAAGTCTTATTTTTACGTGAAGAACGTCGCCCAGCAAGGCGACTTCGTCAACCTGCCGGCTTACGTAGCCGGCCCGTCGGCTGGGAGGCAACCCTTGTGGAGCTACCGGGCCAGGTCATTGTCTCAGGCCGGGAACGCAGCCGTCGCCCGGCTCCGGGTGATGATCCAGTCGGAGGGCCTGACCGGAGCCGACCTGGTGGCCGCCTTCGTGGAGCGCCGAATCCTTCCGCTCCAAGGCCCGCCTCACATGATTTTTCAGATGAGCGGCCGCTTTGACCCGTGCCGGCTGAGCACTAGGGAGATGCCTCATGTCGAGGTGTCTTACATGGTGAACAACATCTCCAACTGCAAGCTCGTCGAAGGTTGGCGATATGGCAAGGGGCCGTATTCTCGCGCCAACCCCCCGCCTGTTGTAAGTTTTTCTTCTTTTCTTCTTTTGGTAGCCGGCCTCATGATGGCCGACTTCTGATCGATTGGTTTGCCCTCGGCAGAACCCTCTTCTTCCGCCGACGGCCGGGGCCGCAGGGGTAGAGCGCCAGCTCCTCCCCGACCGCACGATGGACGACATCGATGATTCGGACCTGGGAGCGGCCGCCATGGAAGATGCCGAAGGCAACGAGGTAGGCGGTGTGAGGCTCGGGGCCGGCCTTGAGGACTGGGCGGACGATGACGAGGTCGAAGCCGTTCCGCACCGCCAGCCAGCGCCTGATCAACAGGGCGCGGGCCCGTCTGCCGCGCCGACTGCCCGTGGCGGCGCGCAGAAACGCCGGGCCGTGTCGACCTACTTCGGCAGCCGGCCGAAGAAGCCAAAGGGTTCCACGGCGGCGACCAAGCGGGAGGAGGCGGCCGTGAAGGCGGCCCGCTTCCGCAAGGCGGTGAAACAGCCGCAGGCGATCTCGGCGTAAGTGTGAAGTGTCTTGTATTTTTTGTTGTCTTCTTCGATTGAGGCTCTTCTAAACTTTTCTTCGCTCGTTGGACAGGGCACCGCTTTCCCTCGAGCGAGGTCCTGGCGGCTCTGTAGTCGGGCCGACTGGAGGGTCCTCAGGCTCCCGCCGCGTGGATCCCCGTGCCGACCTCATGGAGGCCACAGAGCGGAACACACGGGAGGCACGGGAGGAGCGGGAGGCGGCGGAGCGAAGGACCGCCCAGACGGCAAAGGAGCAGGCCAACGCGGTGGCCAAGGCCCGGGCGGAGGCGGCGGCCACGGAGAGGGAGACGGAGGCTTCACGCAACCAGCCTCCGCGCCGTGGCCCCTGACATTCCCGTGCCCCCGTCGGAGGAGGTCGACCGAGATCCACCAGTGATGGAGAGGAGGGAGGACCAAGTGGTCTTCATGGAGGAGGCACCGCAGACGGCGCAGACTGGAGCGGGCCAAGGCGGCCGACCAGCCGCGATCGGGGGCGAGCCAGAGGCAGGAGCCGGCCTCGAGGTGCAGCCGACATTTCGCCGGTGCGTAGAGGGAGCTATCTCCGCGTCGGAGCCGCACAGAGCTGCGGGCGCCGGCCAGACAGCGGAGGCCTTGGAGGCGGCCAACGCTAGCATGTCCGAGTGGACGCCCAGCTGGGGGACGGCCGAGCTGAACACGGCGGCCCAGGAGGTCCAGAACCGGCTTCAAGCTCAGGCCGCTTCGTTGCAGCGATATACCCAAGAGTTTCTCACGACACGGGCCGTCATCCGGGTGAGCCTTCTAGCCTTGGTTGTTTTGCTTTTTTGATTTCTTCCGTGGGGGTGCGTCAGCGCACCCACTGGGTGTAGTCCCGAGTTCCGAGTCGGCTGCTGAGCAGGCGGCTTGGAACTTACTAGGTCCTGACAACTATCTTATTCTTGCATCCTGTCTGTTCTTCCAGGAATACCATAACCTCCGCGCTGCTGCCTTCAACTCCCAAGCTCAGGAGCTGGGCCAGAAGACCGAGGACCTGACCAACAGCCGGAGTGCGTGCTTAGTCTCGTTCATCTCTTGTGGGGGCGCGTCAGCGCACCCACTAGGTGTAGTCCCCGAGATTCGGGCCGACTGCTGAGCAGTCGGGTCGGATCTTCCCTGACGACTTCTTCCGTATTGATTTTTCCTTTGTCTTCGCGCTTGCAGGAGCCAATGCCGACTTGAGGGAGCAGCTCAGCGGGGCCCAGGCCGCCCTTCACGCTAAGGAAGCCGAGTGCAACGCCTTAGTCCTGGAGCATGACCGCTTGACCAAGAAGTTGGCCGACCAGGAGGAGAACCACAAGGCGGCCCTGAAGAAGGTGCAGGACAGCAAGGACGCCCTCAAAGCTGAGTTCGAGACCGAAGCGGTGGGCTGGCTGAGGCAAACCAGGCGCTGAGCGAGGGCTACAGCCGGATTGAGGATCTGATCGATGGTAAGCCGCCTTCCTCACTCCTTGCTTGCCCCTTGCCCCCTAATTTGTGTTCTAACTTGTGTTGCTTTTTGTTCTTTGTGCAGACTACTTCCCCGGCTACTCCGTCCCTGCCACCCAGACCATCGAGGCCCACCGCGAGGCGCGCCAGCAGGCAGGGGCTGAAATCGCACCGGACGTGAGCCGGACGCTTGAGTAGCAACTTTTGGGGGTCCAAGCCCGGCTGCAGCCGGCTCACCGCATGCTCCGCCGCCTCCAGCGCGCCGGGGCACAGGTGTTGGCCGCCCTCTGGCCAGGCGAGACGATTCCCCGCACCCCGAGTCGGACTGCCGACTGGCTGGAGGTTGCGGCTGGCCGCTTTGAGGCCTATAAGGCATCGGCAGCCCGGCTTGGAGCTGGGCGGGCGCTGGAGTTTGTCCGAGCCTGGTATCCCGGGCTAAACCTGGACCAACTAAGCACCTCGCGGCTGGAAGCCGACGAGGAGATGGAGGAGGTGCGGCCGGCTATCGCTCAGCGTGCCTTGACGATAGTCGAGTGCACTGACATCAGCACCTTTGCTCCTGAGATAAATGATGATGGCATTGCCCAGCCGGAGGAATGGTTCGGGCTGAACCCGGCAGAGGGCGAGGACTTGGCGGAGGAGATCGCTTCCAGCGATGAAGGCGAAGACGACGAAGGAGAGGAAGGCGAGGACGTCGAGCCGGCCGGTGAAGCGGCCAGCCAGCCTCATCCTGACCGTGCCTCCAGCAACGAGGCGCGTGCTAGCGCGCCCTTTGGGGGAGGTGGTGATCATGCCGAGGTTCACCAGCCGACCACACCTCCAGCCGGCACTGCCGTCTCTACCGACCTGCCCGACTCACCAGTCGCTCCCTTGGCTTAATCTGCCGTCCTTGTTTTTCCTGCTTGTTACCCTTTGAAATTTTTTTATTAAACTTGCGATGTTCCACCCACTGGGGATGTATTCAAACTATGTTGAATGCTGGCCTTTCGAAGGTCTTTTCTGTAAATATGATCGTGTGTGTCTTTGGCTTCCATTCGAGTATGCTTTTTTATCCTTAGGCTGTTTCCTTTGCCGCCTTCCCCTTTTGGGAAGGCAAGTACTCGAGCTTTCTTAGATTGAAGCGAGGTGAATGGAAGCCGGCCGGCCGGCTACTCTGGTAGTCGGTCGGTGGTGGGAGAAAAACCGGCTTTTGTTATATTAGTCCGTTAGTCCCTAGCCATTTTTTGTGTGGGCGTCCTTTCCTGCCTTTAACTCTTGCCAGCCGGACAGCCGGTTCTTCGAACTGCGACTTTTGGCAAGAGAAGGCTTGGGTGCCGGGACACTACTTGTCTGACCGCGGGTAGGACTTTTAATATAACTCAAGGCGGCCAGTCCCTGGGCCGACTAGTCGAACCCGGTGCCGGATGAAAAAGGTAAATGTAATGACATGATCATAAGCATGATACTCTTCATTCATAGATAAAAGATGGAAGTCCCCGAGCTCTCCTCGGGGGGCCTATTGTCTCGTACTTAGTACAAAAGTTAGCGTGATACATACTGCATTTCAATTGTAAAATCTTCGGAGGAGGTTGGCGTTCCATGCTCGTTCCGACTCCTTGCCGGAATCATCTCTCTTGCGTGCCTTCGGCTTCTGCGCATCGATCAAGTAGTAGGAGTCGTTGCCTAAAGCTCTGCTGATGACGAAGGGGCCCTCCCAAGGGGCCGAGAGCTTGTGCTGGCCGGCTGTTCGCTGGATCAGCCGGAGCACAAGGTCGCCCTCTTGGAAGGATATTGGCTTGACCTTCCGGTTGTGGTAGCGGCGCAGGCCCTGCTGATAGATGGCGGACCGGATGAGGGCTAACAGCCAACCTTCTTCCAGCAGGTCGATGCCGTCTTCTCGTGCTTCCTTGGCCTCCGCCTCCGTGTACATGATTACCCGAGGCGAGTCGAACTTGATGTCAGTTGGGATGACCGCCTCGGCACCATACACGAGGAAGAAAGGAGTGAAACTGGTTGACTTGTTTGGGGTAGTGCACAGACTCCAGAGGATGGCCGGCAGCTCATCGAGCCAACAGCCGGCCGAACGTTCCAATGGTACGACCAATCGGGGTTTGATGCCAGAAAGGATGAGGCCTTTGGCTCGCTCGACTTGGCCGTTTGACTGCGGGTGGGCAACGGACGCTAAGTCCAAACGGATGCCCTGCGTTGCGCAGAAACGTGCCATTGCTCCCTTGGCGAAATTCGTGCCGTTGTCGGTGAAGATGCTGTGTGGCACACCGTACCAAGTTGTTATATTTGCGATGAATGTCACGGCAGTCGGCCCATTCAGCTTCTTGATCGGCTTTGCCTCAATCCATTTGGTGAATTTGTCCACGGCGACAAGCAGATGTGTCATGCCGCCGCACGCCGTCTTGAATGGGCCCACCATGTCCAGTCCCCAAACGGCGAAGGGCCAAGTGAGGGGAATGGTCTTGAGTGTCGAAGCCGGCATGTGTTCCTTGGAGCTGAAGAGTTGGCACCCTTTGGAATGTTTAACTAACTCCTTGGCGTCATCCAAAGTAGTCGGCCAAAAGAAACCATGGCAGAAAGCTTTGGCGACGAGTGATCTTGAGGCCGCATGGTGGCCGCATTCTCCTTGGTGGATGTCTCTGAGGATTGCAATGCCCTTCTCTTGCTCGACGCATCGCTGGAAGACTCCAGTGACACTGCGCTTGACGAGCTCTCTGTTGACGATTGTGTATGCTCCAGCTCGGTGTTGGACTTGTCTTGCCTCTGTTTCGTCAGCTGGCAGATCTTGGTTTATTAGGAAGTTGAGGATGGACTGGGCCCATGATGGAGCTGCGACTTCTTCTATTGCCAACACGGCTACTGTGACCAGGGCGGGCTGGGTGGTGAAATGCTGGAGTCAGCCGCCGGCTATTGTGTTGGTGCAGTCCCCGGGCCGACTACCGTAGTCCCAGAGTCGGGTGTGGCAGTCCCCGGGTTGGGCGTAACTACGGAAGTCCCCGAGCCGCCTACTGACATCCCCGGGCCGACTATCGAAGTCCCCGGGTTACCTGCTTGGTTCTTCGAGCCAGCCCCGGCCGCGTCGGGGTTAGGCGGCACGAAGATGTAATTGGACTCTGGAGATGGCTTGATAGACGGCTTGAGGAGGCGTTGTAGAGAGACACCGGTTGGTATCGCCTCCCGAGTGGAGCCTATTCGAGCAAGGGTATCCACTGGCTCGTTGTCGGCTCGCGGTACATGGAGGAACTCGCATCCTTCAAAGTACCTGCTGATCTGCTGAACGGGGAAGCGGTAGCTTGCCATATTTGTGTCCATGGCGTCCCAGTCGCCGGATGACTGCTGGACTACCAAATCCGAGTCGCTGTAACATAGGATCCGGCGAATGCTGAGTTCTTTGGCAAGCCGGAGCCCGTGTATGAGCGCCTCGTACTCGGCCACGTTGTTGGAGGTGGCAAAGTGGATTAGCAGCGTGTATCTGAGCTTGTCGCCTTTGGGAGAGGTGAGGATGACGTCGGCTCCCAAGCCAGTCCGCATCTTGGACCCATTGAAGTGCATGCATCAATGAGTGGAGTCGGGAGCTGGCGGCAGGTACTGGGTCTCGGCCCAGTCGACGAGGAAGTTGGCCAATGCTTTGGACTTGATGGCAGTGCGAGGCTGGTAGAAGATCGTGTAGGGGGCCAGCTCGATGGCCCATTTCGCCACCCGGCCGGATGCATCCCGGCTGCCTATGATCTCGGCCAGCGGGGCGGTGCATACGACCGTGATGGGATGCTCTTGGAAGTAGGGCTTCAGCTTCTTGGCGACGAAGTACACGCCATAGCACATATTCTGGTATAGAGGGTAGTTCTGCTTCGAGGTAGATAGCACCTCACTCAAATAGTACACCGGCCTCTGGACTGGCTGGGCTCGACCCTCTTCTGGGTGCTGGACTACGATGACAGTGCTGACCACCCGGCTGGTTGCAGCAATGTAGAGGAGCATGGGCTCTTTCTTAGTCGGCGCCGCCAGGACAGGCGGCGTGGCCAGCATCTTCTTCAGCTCGTGAAAATCTTGGTCAGCTTGGTCATTCCACTCGAAGTGAGTGGTCTTCTTCATGAGGCGGTAGAGGGGCAGAGCTTTCTCTTCGAGCCGGCTGATGAAGCGGTTTAGGGAGGCCAAGAACCCGGTGAACTTCTGGACGTCTCGAAGTTTGGTGGGAATCGCCATCCTCTCAATGGCCTTGATCTTTACTGGGTTGCATTCGATGCCGCGTTCGGAGACCAGGGAGCCTAGGAGCTGGCCGGTTGGCACTCCGAACACGCATTTCTCGGGGTTGAGCTTGATCTAGAATCGGTGCAGGTTCTCAAATGTTTCCTTGAGGTCTTCCAGCAAGGTGCCGCGCTTCGCCGTCTTCACCACAATGTCGTCTACGTAGACGTGGGAATTTTTGCCGAGCTGCGTGAGGAGGCACTTCTGCATGCAACGCTGAAAAGTGGCACCAGCATTTCTCAAGCCGAATGTCATGGTCAGGTAGCAGAAAGCTCTGAATGGCGTGATGAAGGCGGTCTTCAGGCAGTCAGCCGGATCTTACTTTATCTGGTGGTATCCTGAGTAAGCATCCAAGAAACTCAACAGCTCGCATCCGGCCGTGGAGTCTATCATTTGATCAATCCTTGGCAGGGAAAAGGGATCTTTGGGGCAGGCCTTGTTGAGGCTCATGTAGTCTATGCACATGCGCCACTTGTTGTTCTTCTTTAGCACGAGGACCGGGTTGGCGAGCCACTCTGGAAAGAAAACCTCCATAATGAAGCCGGCCGCTAGAAGCCGGGCTATCTCTTCTCCTACAATCCTTCTTTGCTCCTCCGACAGTCGGCAGAGGGGTTGTTTGACTGGTTTTGCGTCTTCTCGGACGTGTAGCTTGTGCTCGGCGACTTCCTTCGGAACACCCGGCATGTCCTTGGGGGACCATGCAAACATGTCCCGATTCTCACAGAGGAAATCGGCGAGCTCGCCTTCCTGTTTGCTGTTTAGGTTTGCCCTGATGACGGCAAACATCTCTGGGTGCTCGGGGTCAAGAGGTATCTTCTTCGTCTCCTTGGCCAGCTGGAAAGATCCTTGGGCATCACCCTCCTAGGATCGGGGACAGGGCCGACTGTTTGCTGGCCATGGCCACGACTCGGTCCAACATCTTCTTTTCTTCGGCAATCATAAGGGACTCGGCCAGCCGGCTGCTGGCTGCCACGCACTCGGAAGATTTCTTGTAATCGTCGGCTATGGTGATGATGCCCTTGGCGCTCGGCATCTTCATCTTTAGGTAATCATAGTGGGGAACAGCCATGAACCTGGCCAAGGCAGGTCGGCCAAGCAATGCATGGTAGGGGCTCTCCAGGTCCACCACTTCAAACCAGATCGCTTCCCGGCGGAAATGATCCTTGTCCCCAAAGAGTACATCAATCTTGATCTTGCCAATGGGGGCGCAGGACAGGCCAGGTACAATGCCATGGAACACAGTCCGAGTAGGCATGAGTTGCTTCGTCTTGACGTTCAACTTCTCCAGGGTGTCACGGTACAGGATGTTGATGCTGCTCCCGCCGTCTATCAGCACGCGGGAGAAAATGGCGGCGTGTCTGTCCGTTGCAAGGGTGCATCTAAAACCAACGCATAAGAGCCGGGAGATGGCATCACCTCTGGGTGGTCGGCCCGGCTCCAGCTGATAGGTTTTTCTGACCAGTGCATGTGCTCGGCGGGGTTGGCAGCGACCATGCTGACTTCCTGGTGCTCTCAGCGTCTGCTGCGCCGGGCTTCGGGCTGGCTCGTAAAGACGACATAAGCGGCATGCTCGTCGGGGAACTCATCATGCATGGCTCCGACTGCAGGCCGAGCGGTCGACGGCTGCGGAGCCGGAGGCGGCGGACCGGCAGGCGGAGGCGGCGTGAGCCCCTTTGCCTTTGGAGATTCGGGTGAGCCAGTGGCACTTCCGGGTTGTGTGGTTGGACGGCTTCGCGCCGCTGCGGAACTTGCATGGGGCGTCGAGAGTTTGCTCATAGGAGAAGGCCGGCTGCTAAGCCGGCTTGCCGCCCCTCTGCTTCTTGGGTGCGGGCCGCCCTTCGGGCTGCTCGTCTTCGACTATGGCCACCTGCCGACTGGTGGAGGGCGGCGCGGGGCCCTTGCGCTTGTGGTTGTTCTGGTGTGGGCGTCGGCCGGAGTCCCCAGCCGGCGTCTTGGGCGCCGGGTTGAGTACCTTCCCGGATGCGTCTACCCAGAGTTCGGTCTTCATTGAGGAGTCGACGGTGGCGTACTTGTTCGCTATGACCAGAAGCTCGTCGAGGGTAGTCGGCTCGTCGCAGAGGAGCTTGTGCTTGAGGAGGGTGCCTTCTCGGCACCCGGCAGTGAAGTATTATATGGCTTGCACCTCGTGCACCCCTTCGCAAGAGTTGCGGAGCTCGGCCCAATGCGTGAGGTAGTCGCGAGTGGACTCGGAGGGGCCTTGTACGCACAAGGAGAGCTGTCTGGGCTTGGGAGCCCGCTTGTAGGTGCTGGTGAAGTTGCGGACGAAGGCTTCTGTGAAGTCTAGCCAGCTGTTGATGTTATATGGCTTGAGGCTGTTGAGCCAGGTCCGCGTCGTGCCTTGCAGCATGAGGGGCACGTACTTCACGGCAACGCGCCTGTTGCCGTTTGCTATGCTAACCGCCGTGGAGTAGTCGATCAACCAATCTTCCGGCTTCACGGAGCCGTTGTACTTGGGCGTGTCTCTTGGGAGCGAGAACCCTTTGGGGAAAGGCTCGTCGCGGATGCGGGGGCTGAAGCAAGGCGGGCCGACATCATCATCTTCTTCTAGCGCCAGTGATCGTGCTAGGCGGTCGATCTGATGGCGGGCGTCGTTCTCGCCGACTCCTTCGCGGCGACCTAGTCGGCCGCTAAGAGTTGGATGCGTGACAGGCGGTGGGGTGGGATATCTCTCCCCATGAGGCGGAGGCGGAGGCGGGTTGCCCCATCGCTCCACAGCCCGGCACTACTAGGAAAAGGGCTATAGATAGGATTGATTCTAATGGCGCACCGTGGAAGCAGTGCGCCACTACTATATACTAATGGCGCACCTGTTTGTGGTACGCCATTAGTGTGGAAGACACTAATGGCGCACCGTAAACAGGGTGCGCCACTAGTATGAATTATTTTTTTTCCATTTTCCCATACATACTAATGGCGCATCGTGTCCATAATGCGCCATTACTATCTATAACTACTAATGGCGCACCAAGCAGGCAGTGCGCCATTACTGTAAATTTTGTTTTATTCTTTTTTTTGCAAAACTACTAATGGCGCATCGTGGCACAGTGCGCCATTACTAGTTTAAACTAGTAATGGCGCACTCAGAGGAGATGCGCCATTAGTATATATACTTATTATTTTTACTTTTTTGCAAAACTACTAATGGCGCACCGTAGGCTGATGCGCCATTAGTAACCAGGGTTACTAATGGCGCATTTTCCTACGGCGCGCCATTAGTAACCTGGGACCAACAAGATATTTTTGACAGCCCACTCCTACCCACTCACTTTCCCCACTTCATTCCATCCACCTCCTTCTCCAAGCTTTCGGCCATCTCCTCCTCCTCACCTCATTTCCACCATAGATTCAACAAAATTAAGTGGTGAAATTACCTTTTTTGATAGGTAAGTAAGGGAAAGCTATCTTCATGATATAGATCTACTTTTTTTTCTCCCTAGCTCGCTCCAACAACGTGCACATGCACTTTTTGTGGCCTAGCTAGATCTATGTATGTTTGTGGTGTTGCATGTGTTTGTGGTGTTGCATATATGTTTGTGTTTGAAGGTACCGGTATTTGAAATATGCGATAGTTGCCAATATTTTGCCAGAATGTTTTGATTCATTTCCGTTTCGGCGAGAATTTTGGCACTATGCATTCTTGTTGGTCCTATTTTTAGGGAAGGTCATGCCAAATTTTTTCTTGGTTCTAACATATCGTTTTGCTCTACCCCGCAGGCGACCATGGTCCGCACGATGACTGAAGGCATCGTGAATAGGTTTTTGAGCTCCGCGAAGGCCGAGATGCTTCAAAAGAACGAGACGGAGATAAGATGTCCATGTCGAAGATGCAAGCTGAAGAGCCTTATTGCGGACCCAAATTCCGGGCAGGTGCGGGACCACCTGCTCTTGCGTGGTTTCATGGATGGCTATCGGTGGCACGGTGATGAAGATGACTATCAAGTCGTCCATGGCCAGGGCCGGGCAAGAAATGAGGAAGGGCAACAAGACAAGTACCACCGCGGCGAGGGCGGGCGAGAAGACGAAGAATCTCCAGGACATGATCATGACGGTGATGCTGTACACAGTCATCATGTAGAAGATGTCGTACATGATGATGCGGAAGATCAAGACGAAGGGAATGATCATGAAGATGAAGATGCCGGAGCAGACGACGATGGAGGCTGGGTGCAGGACCCTCATATTCAAGAGCTGCTTCTCAAGCGGACGGATAACGCAAGAGCTGCCGCCCGAGAGAAAGCCAAGCTGGATCAACTGGAGATAGATGCGGTTACTCCATTGTATGAAGGATGCAGGCCCGAGGATACCCGCCTGAAAGTAACGCTCATGGCTCTGGAGATGAAGGTAAAACACAAAATGACCGACGCATGCTTCGACGAGAACATGTCATTCTGGCACGAACGTCTTCCCAAGGGGAACAAGTGCCCAACCAGTTTCGAGGAGGCGAAGAAAATCGTGTGTCCTCTGGATTTACCGCACGTGAAATACCATGTGTGCATGAACAATTGCATCCTTTATCGGGACGAGCACGCGGAGTCTACCATATGTCCGGTGTGCGGCGTCACTCGATACAAGAAGAGGAAGAAAGCTCCTCGAAAATCGGTGTGGTACTTTCCTATCACTCCTCGTCTGCAGCGGTATTTCGCGGACCCTAAGGTAGCAAAGCTCCTGCGTTGGCACACGGATAGGGAGGAGAAGAAGCGAGAAGATGAAGCAAATGATCCGGAGATAGATAAAAAAGACAAGATGCTGAGTCACCCTAAGGATGCGAGCCAGTGGCAAGCGTTGAACTTCGAATACCCAGAATTTGGGAACAATCCAAGGAACATCGTGCTTGGCGCGAGCACCGATGGAGTCAATCCGTTTGGCAGCCAGAGAAGCACACATAGCACCTGGCCTGTGTTTGTGTGGATGTATAACCTTCCCCCCTGGTTGTGCATGAAGAGGAAGTACATTCACATGAGTATGCTAATTGAAGGGCCGAAACAACCAGGGAACGACATCAATCTGTATCTGGGGCTGCTGAAAGAGGAGCTTGACACGCTGTGGAAAACGCCAGCCAATACGTGGGACGCTGCAGAGAAAGAATATTTCCCTATGAGAGCCGCACTGCTCACGACGGTGCACGACTATCTCGGTTACGGATATCTCGCGGGGCAGGTAGTCCACGGATTTTCTGGATGCGTAAGGTGCATGGATGACACAACGTATCGCCAGCTAGATAGAGATCCCGGGTCTTCAAAAACCGTGTTCATGGGACATCGAAGGTGGCTTCGCGACAATGACTCGTGGAGGAAACGCAAGGATCTGTTCGATGGTGAAACCGAACCCCGAAAACGCCCGTGTACGAGGAGCGGCGAGGAAATAGACAAGCTGTTGAAAAATTGGAAAGACTGCCCACTGCCGAGAAAGAAGCGAAAGGCGCCAGAGCCGCTGCTGAAGGTATGGAAAACAAGGTCTGTTTTCTGGGACTTGCCGTACTGGAAGATCCACCGTGTGCCTCACAGCCTTGATGTCATGCATATCACGAAGAACGTGTGCGAGAGTCTGCTTGGAACCCTGCTCAACATGCCAGAGAGGACCAAAGATGGGCCGAAAGCAAGGGCAGACTTGAAATCAATGGGCATCAGGCAGGAGCTTCACGCTAATGATGATGATGATGATGATGATGAGGCGAAGCAGGACACGGAAAGTCGTCGCAAAGGCAAAAAGGCCAAGAAGACCAGAAATGACTACCCTCCCGCGTGCTTCACTCTAAGTCAGGAGGAGATCGAGCAGTTTTTCCCCTGCCTCCTAGGAGTAAAACTTCCTTACGGTTACGCGGGGAAGATAATCAGATACCTAGACCCAGCGAAGCAGAAGTTCAGCGGGATGAAGTCTCACGACTGTCACGTGCTGATGATGCAGATACTTCCAGTTGCAATCCGTGGGATCATGGACGCGCACGTCCGTAAAACGCTATTTGGCCTATGCAACTTTTTTGACGTCATCTCTCGGAAGTCGATTGGCGTGAGGCAACTCAGAAGGCTACAGGAAGAGATCGTGGTGATACTATGCGAGCTTGAGATGTACTTCCCGCCCGCATTCTTCGACGTTATGGTGCATCTGCTGGTCCATATAGTGGAGGATATCATCCAACTCGGGCCAACGTTCCTGCACAGCATGATGCCGTTCGAAAGGATGAATGGTGTCATCAAAGGATACGTTCGCAACATGTCACGTCTAGAGGGAAGCATAGCCAGGGGCTTTCTGACCGAAGAGTGCATCTCCTACTGCACGAATTATCTAGGCATCGAGAACCCCGTTGGTCTGCCCGTCAACAGGCACCTCGGCAGGCTCGCTGGATGGGGTCACCATGAGGGTCGCCGCGAAATGCATGTCGACTTCGAGGGTCGACTCGCCGACTTTGAAAGAGCAAACCTAGTCGTGCTACAACACATAGACGTGGTCGATCCTTGGGTGGTAGAGCACAAAACCTTTATTAAGAAGACGTACAATGACCGAGGCCAACAGAGGACGGACGGAGATATACTCAAAGAGCACAACTCACGTTTCACGCGTTGGTTCAAGCAGAAGCTTCTGTCGTACCCTTTACATGAGGATTCTTCCGCGGAAGAACAACTCATATTCGCCTTGTCACAGGGCGCCGAGCACAACCTGATGACCTATGAGGCGTACGATATCAACGGCTACACATTCTACACCGAGGACAAGGACATGAAGAGCGATGGTTATCAGAACTCCGGGGTAACGATGGAATCCTACACCGGTAACGACAAGGACAGATACTACGGAAGGATCGAGGAGATCTGGGAGCTGAGCTACGCTGGAGAGAAGGTCCCGATGTTCCGTGTCAGATGGGCCAAAAATGTCATAAAAGAAGACCGGTATTTCACCACCATGGTTATACCCGAAGCCAAATCCAAGACCGCAGGCGCAAACGTCACCGCGAAAAATGAGCCATGGGTACTGGCTTCCCAAGTGGACCAATGCTTCTTCATTACCGACCCGCCAAAGCCCAGTCGTGTTGTCGTGAGGAGAGGCAAAAGGAAGATCATCGGAATGGATGGAGTAGCCAATGAGCAAGACTTCGACAAGTACGGCGACCCGAAGATCGAACATGACGACGACGATGAAGTAGCAGCACACACCACAAGAAGAAGCAGGACCACCCTACCTAAAGGACGTCCGTTCCACAGAAGAACTCCGTTTGCGAAAAAGAAGGGCAAGAAGATTGTGAACAGATAGCTAGCTAAGACCGATTGTGTTTAAATCGTAGTCTTCATTTCTCGATTGTATTTCATGGGCACTTTTTGATATCGTGAATATTTTTAAATTTCATGGGCACTTTTTGAATTCATGAGGACACTTGATCTCGATTCCCCCTCCATCTCGATCTCGATCCCCCTCCATCTCGATCGCACCCGCACCCTCCCCCGCTAGCTCCACCCATCGCAACCCTCCCCCGCACCCGGCCCCCCGCACCCGCACTTTTTGAACATATTTTTTAATTTTTTTTACTATTTTTATAAAAAAACATTACTGTTATAATTTAAACAATGAACATATTTAAACACAAATAAATATAAAAAACAACATTTAAAAT